>NW_028161348.1:0-82653 GCF_964263955.1 Coregonus lavaretus
CATATCATGAATACAGTACACAGTATGATCTACAGTATGTTCTCTCCTCACCAGTTCAATGTGTGTGAGCTGCTGGGCTAGAATAAAAGCATCATCACTGATGCTCAGTACGTCACTCCTTTGTCCGTTCTGCTGTTTGGTCTTCAGAGCACTGGGTCTCTCGGCTGCGGAGGCATTGAGTGTGGCGATAGCCTCCTCATACTGACCCAGGGCTGCCAACCTTCGGATTAACCGCTGAGTCATCTGCTGCATGGCCCTCCACGAGTACTGATATAAAACAACATAAAGAGAGATCAATATACTGTATGTATTGTATACAAGTGAATCGTTTATTTCCAAAATGCTATATCCACAAATTTTTCACATTTGTGTTTTTTTTTCATCAGAAATAATTGCTTATGAGTACCTTCATGTGTGTGTAAAATATTACTGTTCTCAGATTTTTTATTCATGGATTTTAGATGTGTATGAATATATATTTTCTTTTTGCAAAACGCTATATATCCATTGTTTAGCTCGAATGGGACGTTCATGTCCTACATATTTGACTTTGATATGTGGTTGTCTCACCTAGCTATCTTAAGATGAATGCTTTTACTGTAAGTTGCTCTGGATAAAAGCATCTGCTAAATGACTAAAATGGCAATTGTAAATGTTTTACATATAAATCTCATACTACTGTATTGATTTAGTTTATACATTTTTTTGTTGTATATATTGATGTCACAAATGTATAATTTGTACATTTCTTTATAAAAAATGTAGTTATTTGTTACATTTTATGTAGTTATGTGTTACTTGTTATTTATTTCTCTGCGAGTGAGGGGGATATATAGCATTTAGCAAAAAACAGTTATTTGTCTATCTGAAATGAAACCATCAAGAGATAGATTTTAATACATGTCTGTAATTGAACCCATGCCATGATTAGATAGTGAAAAAACACACCAATCTCTTTCATAATTTCTTGAAACAATGAAAGCTAATTTACCAACATTTCTGAAAATGGATATATAGCGTTTTGGAAACAATCTCTTCAAGTACTGATATAAGACAACATCAAGAGAGAGAGAAATCCATATCAAGGTATATTTTTTATCTGTGCTGATATAATGACGAGGGTGCTGAGTTCATTATCGAAGTCTGAAACTTGTGAACTTGTGGGTGTGTATTCTCACCTCCTACGCTATCTATGCTGATATAAAACATATGACCCATGGAACACACAACACACACCATGACGTACCACAAGTGAACATATAACACACCTAATGATATAGGACTATCAGCACAAGGCAGCAGTTCACTTCATCCTTGATCAAGCTCAATTTGCGCTAAATAAGGTGTCTGATGTCAAACTCAACCATAACTGGTCAAATCAAATGTCTGATGTCATGTCTATTGTCATCTCTAATGAGTCAGTTAGTCAGAGGTTATATCAGGGTACTGACCTCATCTCCTCTGGTCAGATGATGACTCATCTCTTTCAGGCAGCGCATCATCCTCTCATCTCTGAAGTCATAGGGAAATGTCTCCGTCCACTCTGTCAGCAGCTGCACGATCTTTGGAGCGACGTCTCGTATTCTGATCTGAGGACAGCAAGGAGAAAGATATGCCAGTGTTAGACAGACTGTAAAGAGGTGGTGTCCACTCTTGGTTGTTTAAAACTACTGTATCTCTGTTTGTGTGTGTGTTAGACACCTTATCAAGCAGCAGGTCTCCAGATCTATGCTGCTCCACACACAGGTGACACACCCGAGACATGAGCTCATACGGGTGGAGGAAGAGACGGGAACTCAGCAGGAAGGTGAAGACGTACGACCTCTGATGGAGAACAAGAAAAAATATCATTAACATCAACTCACGTTGTCGTCAACCCAACACCAACCGAGCACAATATGGCACATTTCCTGCTGTTCAATGGTCATTTCAGTTAATGATATATACATTCTGAGTGAGTCTACCCATTTGTTCTTTAGGAATATAACGTATGGACTTAGTACACAACCCAAAATATAACTGTAGCCTATTTGGCATAACAACAGGTTGTATTATTCCCTTGTTTATGTTTTTGTTGTTGTCATTAGAGTCCCCTTGATAGAGCATTTTGGACCAGAGATAACAACACACATCAGAGTAGTAGTCCACTGTACAGTACAAACATTTGCTCTTGAAGAATATACAAGTTAAGCCTTATGAGCTTAACAGTCTTCCCCTTTCATAACCCCAAATATGTTTGTATGATTACATTTTTTATATTTTATGTTTTTGTTGTTTGTTGGACCAGAGATAAGACTCACGTCAGGGTAGTAGTCTACTGTGGGAACTAAGTGTTGTATTAGGGCCTCCAGGGAGCCCGAAACAAGACTGTTGTCATGGTAGCACATGTCCCCGTAGCTCGCTTCCATGGGCTGGTGGTATTTGTGCAGATTGTTGTTGTTGTTGTAAGGGCTGGGGCTGAACTTGCCAGTGTATGGTGTCGTGGGAGGCATAATGACCTGTTGAAGAGATTGAAAATATAAAAACAATGTAAAATCTTTGTTCTTCTCTTAAACTCATAACTAAACACATTATTTTTTTCTGGTTTCAACTGAATGTTATTTCCCCAAGAAACGTGTGTGTGCATGTGTGTGTGCGTGTGCATGCGCTTGTGTTTATGTGTGTGTGACAGGGAGAAAAGCTGTAAAAAACAGTAATAATTGATGTAATAACTACCGTCAGTGTGTGATAAGTTACCCTAATGTTATTTACCCACTACTCCTGATTTTAAGTCTACACCATGCTGGTTGTAAGCCTGACTATGCCACTGTCTCATGTCCTTACTCCTGCTGAGTCTTCTACATTCTGGTAACCCTGTTTATGCCACTGTCTCATTCACCTGCCATCCTGGCACATCCCTTTTCTCTCCCTGCTGGCTTCCTTAACACCGTTAAGAGATTAAAGGTACTTTATTCTTTAGTCTGGACAGACAGACAGACAGCGTTAATGACGGCGACCTGCTACAACAGGAGCTGATGATCTACCACACAATAGATGTTTTCAACCAATCACCAACTAGCATTACTACAACATGTACCCCCCCCCCCCCCCCCCCACCAAGTAAGGATAAGGCCTACTAGAGCCTACTACATTTGAATGAAAGTGACATTCTCTGACTGACCAACAGGCTGACATTACACTACAGCCTGGCTGGGGATGAATAGGTTCATACGGGTTACGTGGAAACAGATAAGAACCTCTTCTGTCTGATAGAGAAGCAAATATACAAGAGTTATAAAATAAAACAGCTACATTATACTGTATCGATCTCGGATATAATGTCCAATAAGGGTGGATACTGTTAATAAGACGGAAGGAATAAGAAACCTCATGTCCCACCCTGTTTTGTCTGTTCCATAGCCTAGAAAAATAAGAACTGAACATCTGATAGAGAAGTAAATGTCATAAAATAAGATGGATATTGTTTCTAAGAAATCTCATTCACACACATATCCCACCCTGTTTGTCTGTTCCCCAGTCTACTGTAACAATCTAACCATGTAACTACTGTACTGTACTGTAGCCCAGACAGGATAAACACAACCCAACCCACACCACTGGCACTGTTTATTACTCTTGACTCATGCGCTCTTATTATGTGGGAAGCGCCTTGCCTTCCATAGAACTCTGTTGGGCTGAACCACACTCAGTCATAACACTAGTGAGTAATGAAGGTTAATGCATGCCAGACAAGTAATTATACAGGCCATGCTGCAGACTTGAGCAAAACAATAACACAGTTAAAGTCTATTTAAAGCTTCACATCACATGAAATTATATCAGATATGAGTGTCTGGGATTTATAAAGGTGCTTATGGAAATATTTTTTGTTTGTAAAAGTCAAGATCTGTCATCATTAAGTAAAAGTCAAGATCTGCTATCTTTAAGTTGTTTTTGCCTTCACTCAAAGTGCAACCCTCAAAGCACTGTCATTTATAGGTCAAATGCATTACTTAACACTTTTGTTTTGAAAGTTTCCTTGTTACAAATAATCATGCTCACAGTGAACACACAGATAGATGTAGGATCTTAATTTGAGCCAGTTTGCTACAGTATGAAAATAATCTTGCAGCAACAGGAAATGTTAATTATTTTGTGGATTATAATTAATGGACATTTATACAATTCATACAATTTTCGTTAGGGCATTTTAGTGGAAATTACAAACTTTAGAAGCCTTTTTAAACCTTAAATACACTACGAATTCTCAGCAGCAAAATAGTGATCAAATTAAGATCCTACATCTGTATTGTGATCAACTTACCCCAACTAGAAACACATCCGAATTGTAACGGTATAAAAATTATGTACACTATTTGTAACAAATAAAACGATTCCAAGTCTTTGGAGAAAAATAAGCAGATGAAAGAAAATAATCCTTCAAAGATATTCCTTGGAAATAAGTGCAAAATGCACACAAATAATAACGATCAGTGTTTTCAGAGCATGAAATTCCTATTCGTAAAGTCCATCCATTGTGTCTGCACGTCACGATCCTTTGAATGAGAAGTCATTTGAAACTGCGACCACGACCAGCCGTATTCAAATGACTTGCAGAAAGCCGCGAAACACAGCCTATAATAGGCTTGGAGGCGGATACTTCTTCTTGGAAGTAAGCCAATCACAGGGAAGGACCTGAAAAATCGAAACGTTAGAGCAATCTCATTGGTCGGTTTGCCATCCATCGATTCTCTTTGAACGACATTGTATCATACTGTTCCATGAAGATATTTTGTGAGAAGGAAAAAGGAACATCTAATTAGCTAGAGGGAGTGTGGAAAGGCATATGGCCAGGATGTTTGCTCTCCAACGGCTGTGGTACACCATACCGTGTGAAACATGTCTAAATTAGCAGAAAACATTGCAAACTTTGCAGTTTTACATTTCAGAATACTTTACAGTAAGATTTTTTTTTTAAACAGTACAGTCATAAGCAATTAATACACATTTTGGGACCAAGCAAAAATCTCACAATTTCAACCAGTGTAACTGATTATTAGTAATAATTTATAATAGATGTATAAACTATATATAAACTATTAATTAACCATTTATAAACTACTTATATACCCTTTATTAATGTTACCAAAGTATCAGTAATTTAAAAAAGGTGGAGTAATTGGACATTAATCAATTAAAATGCCAAATGCACCATATATACCACGACCAGTGAAAGTTCATGAATGGAACTTCAGAAACAAACAGGCATTCATGTTTCCTGATAGCTACAGGTGTTTTAGTACAAGTGATGCACTTCGGTGAACAGTGGGTGTTCTCTTATGTAACAGTCATATTACATAAACAGTATTTGATGATATACAGAGAATAGAGAGTGGGCCCCCAGGTTGTGGGTGGTATTCATTTACAGCAGTACATACGCCTCTCAATCACAGTCTTACTCACATCATTGTTCATGCAGGAATATCCAACGCCTGTGACGCCTATAGGCTACATTCTCTCATTATACTGCACCTACACCCACACCAGCCACCTGACAGCGCTGCTCGCTGGGGATGGCTTCCAGCTAGGCTTGAGCTTGGCGAGGGCCCTGGTGGAGCCTTTTCGATTGGATTCCACCCACGGTGCTAGGGCACGGGGGCCCACTGCTTCCCTCACAGAGTGGCAGCGTAAGCAGACTGACACACACACACGCATGCATGCAGGCATACACATGCCCGACATATACACACACACACACACACACACACACACACACACACACACACACACATACACACACACACTGACAGCATAAGCTAGCGGACTGACTCCTGGCTGCCATAAACACTCAGCTTGAACTTCCACCCACACACCCCTCTCTAACCACTCAGCTGAAACCCAGGCAGGACTCATAACGCTCCAGAATGGACCTCCATTCTATTCCTGATGACGCTTGATGTTGAGCTATGGGATAATGAAGAGGGTGAGAGAGGGAGATGTTGTTTACTGTGTTGAGTGAGTTTAAAATAAACCAGAGTGGTTGTTTACTTTGTTTAGTACACAAGACTTAGATTTTACACTCATATCAGTAGTATCATCTAATGTGTTACTATTTACCTCTGTAAACCTAACGTCATGGTACCGTGGTGCCAATATAACGCCAACTCTCATTGCATTGCTCATTTTTTACGATATTGTGTTATTAACCTTATGGCCTAATAACATGTTTACAAAATTATTTTGGGGGGAATTGTAAGGAAAAAATTATGAGCTCACCAAATATCTGGGTAGTGTGGCATTTGTGTGTTATTGTCTAAGTGAGATTACAGACGGACCGCTGTGTGAGATCAGAGGAGAGACTGGCTGAGGGAGAGGAGGGTACGAGGGGAGAGAGGGGGGAGACAGGGCGATATGGGGGAGGGGTGACTATCTGACTCACAGACCTTCCAGTAAGTCCTATAGTCCCCCATTATGAGTCAGCAGCTGCCATGATGGCTCCCCTTTGACCCGGCTGGGTCCAACATCGGGACTTTCTCTGTTAGACAACTTAGACTTAATTACCCTGCAAAGTATTCTGTCTGCAGCCACTGTCGGAGGGTAGGCCTAATGGGTGTCAGTTGACACTTTCACTCTGCCTGCAACACTATGGATTCCAGTCCTATATACACACACGCACTCACGCACACACACAGCACTATGGATGATCACAGTCACAGAGCTCTTTGTGTGTCAGAGTGATGACGGACAGTTACTAGCTGGATCGTAGCCAGGAGTTAGACCATCTTTTGGTGGGGTCTGGAGTTGTTTATATGCCCCCACACTATGCCCCCTCCTCCACCCTCTGTTTTCCTCCTCTGTCTGTTTTCAATGAGGACTTCTGGTAAATGGAAAGTGCCAGTGGAGGCCTCTGTTCAGGAAATGGGGAAATCATGAACCCCCACTTCCATGTTCCATGTCCGTTGGAGAATATTGTGATAGACAAACAAGAAGATAGCTGTGTTTCATTGGAAATGTGTGTGAGCCTAACTCGTAAACCATGTCTCTATTTGGAGATGGCCCAATAGGAACATCTGTGCATGGTGAGCAACGCAATTCAAAGGCCATTTGAAGGTGATTTACTGTACCGTGATTTACTACAATTTACTGAAAACGATGTATATGTTGCAGATGTGGTTCTACTAGGTTTAGTGATCTTGGCACCCAGAACAAAAGCTTGCGTTCATGTTGTGCGGCTCCTTAAGAGACCATAGTTTAAGTGGAAAATACCTTGTATTTTATATCCATCCCCAACAAACTATCATTGTGTTCTTTTATTAAACCAGGGCCAGTCTGTAGGCGTTGTACAATGGGGTTTCGTTGAAGTATGTTTACTCCAGTGGCAAGGCGTGTTTTTACACCAAGCTATTGTTTCACAACATGTGCTGTTTTCTTTTCTCTGTGTGCCGGGTAGAAAGTAATTGGGCTAAAAGTGTTTTTCAGGCAGGGCCAGGGCCTTGCTACAGGTGCATGGTTAGACCCAGAGGAGGGGGAGGCATATGAATGTGACACAAACAGGAAACGGTGTGTTCTCTGCAGGCCTGTTGTGGGACACCCTGGACTCTGGACTTACCATTTTGGATAAACCCATTGCCTTCACTATAGTTAATCCTCAGTCTCAGAACACACCAGTGTTATGTTGATTTCTCAGTATAATCTCTTCCAAACACTTGAGATGATAAAGTTCAGTGAGTCAGTGCTCCAAGTTAACCATTCTGTTTACGGAAGTCTTGTGTGTGTGTGTGTGTGTGTGCACGCGTGTGTGATGATTTAGATTTATTCTATCATTATAGTGTCATGCATCTTCAAGGATGCGCAGCCCACGTGGGCTTATGAGAACATCAGTATATTATACAGTGGGGAAAAAAAGTATTTAGTCAGCCACCAATTGTGCAAGTTCTCCCACTTAAAAAGATGAGAGAGGCCTGTAATTTTCATCATAGGTACACGTCAACTATGACAGACAAAATGAGAAAGAAAATACAGAAAATCACATTGTAGGATTTTTTATGAATTTATTTGCAAATTATGGTGGAAAATAAGTATTTGGTCAATAACAAAAGTTTCTCAATACTTTGTTATATACCCTTTGTTGGCAATGACAAGGTCAAACGTTTTCTGTAAGTCTTCACAAGGTTTTCACACACTGTTGCTGGTATTTTGGCCTATTCCTCCATGCAGATCTCCTCTAGAGCAGTGATGTTTTGGGGCTGTCGCTGGGCAACACGGACTTTCAACTCCCTCCAAAGATTTTCTATGGGGTTGAGATCTGGAGACTGGCTAGGCCACTCCAGGACCTTGAAATGCTTCTTACGAAGCCACTCCTTCGTTGGCCGGGCGGTGTGTTTGGGATCATTGTCATGCTGAAAGACCCAGCCACGTTTCATCTTCAATGCCCTTGCTGATGGAAAGAGGTTTTCACTCAAAATCTCACGATACATGGCCCCATTCATTCTTTCCTTTACACGGATCAGTCGTCCTGGTCCCTTTGCAGAAAAACAGCCCCAAAGCATGATGTTTCCACCCCCATGCTTCACAGTAGGTATGGTGTTCTTTGGATGCAACTCAGCATTCTTTGTCCTCCAAACACGACGAGTTGAGTTTTTACCAAAAAGTTATATTTTGGTTTCATCTGACCATATGACATTCTCCCAATCCTCTTCTGGATCATCCAAATGCACTCTCGCAAACTTCAGACGGGCCTGGACATGTACTGGCTTAAGCAGGGGGACACGTCTGTCACTGCAGGATTTTGAGTCCCTGGCGGCGTAGTGTGTTACTGATGGTAGGCTTTGTTACTTTGGTCCCAGCTCTCTGCAGGTCATTCACTAGGTCCCCCCATGTGGTTCTGGGATTTTTGCTCACTGTTCTTGTGATCATTTTGACCCCACGGGGTGAGATCTTGCGTGGAGCCCCAGATCGAGGGAGATTATAAGTGGTCTTGTATGTCTTCCATTTCCTAATAATTGCTCCCACAGTTGATTTCTTCAAACCAAGCTGCTTACCTATTGCAGATTCAGTCTTCCCAGCCTGGTGCAGGTCTACAATTTTGTTTCTGGTGTCTTTTGACAGCTCTTTGGTCTTGGCCATAGTGGAGTTTGGAGTGTGACTGTTTGAAGTTGAGGACAGGTGTCTTTTATACTGATAACAAGTTCAAACAGGTGCCATTAATACAGGTAACGAGTGGAGGACAGAGGAGCCTCTTAAATAAGAAGTTACAGGTCTGTGAGAGCCAGAAATCTTGCTTGTTTGTAGGTGACCAAATACTTATTTTCCACCATAATTTGCAAATAAATTCATAACAAATCCTACAATGTGATTTTCTGGATTTTTTTTTCTCAATTTGTCTGTCATAGTTGACGTGTACCTATGATGAAAATTAAAGGCCTCTCTCATCTTTTTAAGTGGGAGAACTTGCACAATGGGTGGCTGACTAAATACTTTTTTCCCCACTGTATGTATTTTCTGTACCAAAACAAACCAGTGGATGTATGCACACATACAGTACACTTACATAAATACAATCATACAAAAATAAAAAACTATTGAAAAACAAAACAAGAACCTGCAATTTCAGCTATATAGCTTATCCTGTCAAACTTCCAAGCTTTAGAATTAAAGGAAGACTTATTTTCTGAAAAGCCATTCAAGTGGGGCGACAGGTAGCTTAGTGGTTAACAGCGTTGTGCCAGTAACCGAAAGGTCGCTGATTCTAATCCCCGAGCCAACTAGGTGAAAAATATGTTGATGTGCCCTTGAGCAAGACATTTAACCCTAATTGCTATGGATAAGAGCGTCTGCTAAATGTAAGTCGCTTATCCAGAATAATTCTGGTTTCTGCTGTTGCATTTTATCAAGCAAAGCTACTCTTACATCATCATACAAAGAACAGTAAAATAAAAAGTGCAATTTATTCTCGATCTTCCCCAAATTAAAGACTGTACATAGCCGATCCTCTTCATCTATGGCATTTAACCTCCTCAGAGACAGTATCCCATTCTCAACTGGGCACACAAGGACCTCTGGTTTCTGGTTAGGTGAGAGGTGACATATATGGTCCTGGATCATAACTGTTTTTGATCAGGTTATATGTGTGTGTGTGTATGTGTGTGTGTGTGTGTGTGTGTCTCGTGTATTAGTCTGGTGACTTGTCCTGATTTGGACATAAATGGGGTGGGAACAGAGCGTACAGCTGAACGGGAAAGAGAAGGGGGGATTGGGAGGAGGAGGGAGGGGGCGTTCAGGAAGAAGAGGAAACTAGAAGAGAACACCCTAGACAGAACTGTTCCCACAGACCCCCCCCCCCCCCCCCCCCCCCTCTCCTTTCTCCTTCCTCCATCCCCAACAAGAGAGGCAGTCTGGACTGGTCTGGTTCAACAATGAGTGCATCACAGCACGTCACAACAAATAATGCATCTTGTCTTGTCACAGCAAATATTGCATGTGGGACAAGAATGTTTCTAGGACAGTTTTGTTTTAGGAGGGTTCCTGCATATTCAGTTTGAGTTCCTAAATTATCCTAATTGCTGTTTTAATGAGGCCACTGTACTTTGCCTTTAAATGATAAATAGCCTGGTCCCAGTTTTGTTTATACTTTTACCAACTCCATTGCCATCATTGTCAAGACAAACATTTGGCATGACAACGAGTGACAAAGAGTGGGCATGACGGCACAAACAGACTGGCATCTCCTGGTTGGAGACAGAATGATTGCTATCAATCATGGGGCGGCAGGTAGCTTAGTGGTTAAGAGCGTTGTGCAAGTAACCGGAAGGTCGCTGGTTCTAATCCCCGAGCCGACTAGGTGAAAAATCTGTCGATGTGCCCTTGAGCAAGGCACTTAACCCTAATTGCTCCTGTAAGTCGCTCTGGATAAGAGCGTCTGCTAAATGACAAAAATGTAATTAGTTACCATATCTTTATTTACCCTAAGAATCAATATTATTGTCATCCTCTAACCCTGCTAGGACTGCCTGTGTGTGTTGGGCAATGGGCAGATACTTCTCTTAGTGCTTTAGGCAGTTGTCAAGGTACACGGTACACTATGCTAATTCAGTTAATCAGCAACACAGTGAGAAATCATTCAATATGGCTTGAATGGGTACTTACTGTTCTGGAGAAGAGGAGAGCGTCATGCACTCTCTTACATAATACCTCCTGTTCATACTGTAGCCTTCTGCCCAAAGGGAACATGAAATCCAGATTTTACTGGACACTCATCATACCCTCGGCCCCAGATTCACTACTCACCAGTCGTATGGTGTGTAGGCGTTAACAAGCCCCAGTGCAACCTGACATACTGAGATAGACAGACACAATTAAATGATCTAATGGAATAGAGTTGATGGATAATCAAATGCGATTCCATAAGGAGTTCTAAGAATTTGTTTTCGTGTTTGGTAGCAGTGATTCTGCCCAAAGGGAACATGAAATCCAGATTTCATTAGACACTCATCATACCTTCAGACCCTGACTCACCAGGCTGTGTATTGTGTAGGCCGCAATAAGCACCAGTGTCGACTAGCTGAGGTACACAGAGATAGACAGCCATAGTGAAGTAGTGATTACAATACTTGTTACACTGTACTTACACGAGTAATTACACAGTAATAAAGGCATTGTAATGTAAAGTGCTCTCCACCTTACTGTATGGCTCTAAATAATTATTTAATAACATAGTAATAACTATGATAATTACTAGTACATTAACCAGTAACAAGAAAAACAATTACCTCGTTATTACCATGTTATTATCCAATTATGAAGTAAAGTGCTACCAAAATAGCTAACGGAATACAGTTGATGGATAATCAAATGTGATAAAAAAATTGCTTGAAATAATCTTTGTAAGGAGTTCTAAGAACTTTGACACTGTTTTGGTGTGTTCTGTGCTTAAAAAGGAAAGACGTTCAGCTGGGCTGACCCAAGCAGCACATTGTTGGCTGATGGATCTGTTTGTGCCCTGGCTGCAAGGCTTTCCAATGGCCATAATTAGCTTCTCATTGTTTGGGTTGAGGTATGTGGAGGAGGAATGTTATGAATATTGAAGTGAGGGGTTGACGGCAGTACCTCTCTGGGACTGTTTTCCTTTTAGGTTTTTAACAATGTATCCTACCTAAGAAAGTGGAAATGGGGCCAAATGGTTGAAACATTAGTAAGCGCAGCTGTTGTTGTCAACCATTGTCTTAGAGGCCTGTTAGATGCATCAAAGTGACGTTTGAGAACGTGAGCAAAACAATCGTCAAGTGACTACATAAACAGATCACTTCAGCACTGTTAACATTGAAAGTTGAATTTGAAAACAGAGACTGTTCAAGTGGAAATCTCTCTTCCACTTTGGCAAGACTTTTTAACACCCCTCCACCCTACTCTCCTCCCATCCTTCCTTCCTCATCTTTCCTTCCCCTGTCCCTCCATGTCACTCTTCAGCTGAAGTGCTGATTTTAGGGAAATGGAATCAATCTGTCTATATGGGTGTGCACCATGTGCAAGTGTTCTGGACAATGTAAAAGCAGTTGTGTTTGTAGGGGCCAGGGGAACATTTAGATGTGAGAAAACACACACATGCACGCACACAGAGTGAAGGGTTTGAAAAAATGTTGTCTCTCAGCTCTAGTTTGAGAAATCCCTATCAGAGAGTTATAGTAGGCTGGGTCTCCACTCTGCTGGCTCCACCCTACTGTGGCTATGTCCCGCCATTTGGGACACACACAGTGTTTTCTAAATAAGCCACAAAGGGCGGGGCCCCCTCCCTCCTTCCCTCCTCTGCCACCCTCTCTGTCTACACCACATACGTACCACACTGCCACAGTGCACTATGGACATCAGTGGATTACATTAATCTACCACAGACTCCCTCCTGTCCCGTCTGAGGGACTAGTGAAGCACATCTCTGCCGGAGACACGCATGGAAACAGACAGAATGGGGCCTCCTGGGCTTTGATTACTAATCCCTCCTGATCAGAGGTCCACACTCACTCAACACACTAACTTAACCTGCTCCAGAGCTGCAAACAGGCAGTTAGGCAGGCAGGCAGTTAGGCAGGCAGGCAGTTAGGCAGGCAGAAAGACAGAAAGACAGAAAGGCAGGCAGACAGAGATTTCATTGCTGAGAGAACAGGCAGGCAGTCAGAGCATGGTGGGCAAGCAGGCAGGCAGGCAAGGTGGGTGGAGAAGCAGCCAGTCAGAGCAGGCAGGCAGGGATTTATAGAGCGCCATGCAGTTGAGTGATCTGGTCTAGTGAGAGACAACACACAGCCAGGAGAGAATCAGCTCGGCTCATCCGCTCACGCTAGACAAAGCAGCAAGCAGCCCCCTCTCTCCACCCACCTTCCACCTCTTAACTGTCTTTATCCTAGTGTAAGACAAAGCAGTTGTGACTCAGACCCATAACAAACAAAGTTTAAGTTAGTTAGACTAGAGAGATCTAATAACTAGAGACGTCCTCTATAAAGGGTGCCAGCTGGTCTCAGCATCACATAGCATGAAGGGAGGAGGGGAGACGAAAGAGGAGATCAAATGTCAAAAGAATTCCACTGAGCACCCGGAATCTGGAATCTTCAAGTGGGCTTCTCAGCTCGCTGTTCCCATTGAGAGATTTCCCAGATCTCTACGGGAAGCTCTTACATTACAACAACTCAAGCATTGCATAAAGTACAGACAAAAATATTGGCCATTTAAAACTATTTCAACAGAAGATCTCAAGCTTTACAAGAACTCAAACATTGCATTGCAACGAAGTGCAGACCAGACGGTCGTCTATATAGACAGAAAGATTGGTGATCTTAAACAACTTTGAGCTGTGTTTAATATCTTAGTTTTTCCTTGCTCCTCCAGAGTTGTGTAATCAGAGTTCTTTAAAGGCCTCTCATCCACCACACATTCTTTGTGGTATAAAATGCTGCCTGCCTGCATGCTGGAAAACCCCCAGACTGAGTGATTCTGTGGTACTGTAGCACTTAGCTCTGGCCTCAGCTCAGTGAAGCAGTCAGGGGTGTCTTATGCAATCTCTTAGCCTACGCGAACGGCCACAAATAGTGTCTGCTATGCACTCACAGCCGTATGATTTTCCTACATTTACATAGACATTTGCATTGCATCGATCTAGAGAGGCTTTAGTTTAAGTTGTTCGATTATGAACTTTCATTCATCCACACACACCCACGAATAGAGCTATTTCTGTATCAGAGGTTGAATTTAGGTCATTGTGTAGGATAACTTTCATTTTTTTAAAAGCCAGTTGACTTAACCTCCTGTGCTGTGCAGTGACCAGTTTTAGCTTTTCTCTCTCTCTCTCTCTCTCTCTCTCTCTCTCTCTCTCTCTCTCTCTCTCTCTCTCTCTCGCTCTCTCTCCCTCTCTCTCTCTCTCTCGTGTTTGTTTTGAAATTTACCAGGCTACTTTGAGTCAACACAAATTAAAATGCCCCTCTGTTTCAGGGGTATAGCATGTTACAAAACACAAACATGTTTAAGACTATATTATGGGATTAAAATATATTTTAGCCCCAAATCTACTGTTGATTTGTAGGTCCCTAAATTGTGTACCTCAAAATATGAAATACTAGTTATATTTTTCAAATATAAAGTACTTCACTTAATAAACACTACTGTCGAAGACTTGATATTGCATATTACAGTATTAACTTTCTAAACCAAAAATCCAGTTGTTTTATGCAGTGTACCATACTTGAACGACCATGGAGTTTGTGATCGAACAGCACTCTCTGATGGCCATATGTGGAATTGTCAGAGCTATGTGAATTTCTTGAACTATACAGATGTCGGCTCTTAATTTGAACCCTTTCCTCGCAGGAGGAAAATAATCCTGCAGCAGAATGATCTGAATATCTGAAGAAATATTTAAAACTCTGCCAGGGGCCAGCTGGAAGAGATGTTTATAGGCTACATGCAGGCTACCTATCTTGTGTGAATTCTTATGTGGATTATAATAAATTGACATATTTGTAGGTGGTAGATGTATTATTCGTTAGGGAAAATCATTTTTTTAATCAATAGTTTTATCAAATTAAATCAAATTTGATTCATCACATGCGCCGAATACAACTGGTGTAGACTTTACAGTGAAATGCTTGCCTATGAAACCTTTCCCAATCATAGTTAAAATAAATAATAATAAAACATGTAATAGTAACTAACACAAGAGGAATAAAATAAAATACACAAGAATGGAGCTATATATATACAGGGAGTACCAGTCCCAGATCAATGTGCAGATGTATGAGGTACTTGAGGTAGATACGGTATGTACATGAAGACAGGGTAAAGTGACAAGGCATCCGGATAGATAACAATAATGTCACGCCCTGGCTCTGGGGACACTGTTATGTTGAGCCAGGGTGTGTAAATCTATGGGTTTTGTTTCTATGGGTGTTTATTTCTATGTTGGCCAGAGTGACTCCCAATCAGAGGCAACGAGTGTCAGCTGTCGTGGGTTGTCTCTGATTGGGAGCCATATTTAACTGTCTGTTTTTCATTCGGGTTTGTGGGATTTTGGTCGTGTTTGGTTGTGTATTGACCATTGACTGTCACGTCGTTGTTTTGATCGGGTGATCATTCTAATAAATAATATGTTCACATTCAACGCTGCGCCTTGGTCCTCCTCCTCATTGGTAGACGATCGTGACAGAAAATCCCACCAAGATGTGACCAAGCAGCGTGTCCAGGAGCCATCGCCAGGGAGGTCCCTAACAGATCTCCTTCGCCTCCTCGACTGGGTCAAGCCGAGTGAGGAAGAGAAGGGCTTGACCTTGTGGCAGAAGGGCGAAAGGCTGGCGAGGGACATGGAGACCTGGTCCACGGGTAGGGGAGACGCCCATACATTTTTTAGGGGGGGCTAACGCCGTGGACGACGGGGCAGCAGGAGGCCGCCAGGTTACGGGAGTCACTGGTCACCAGGGGGAGGGAGGATGTAGAGGCACGGCGAGAGGTACTGGCGTGTGTTGCCAGTCCGGTCCGGCCTGTTCCTGATCCCCACGTAGGGCCAGTGGTGTGTGTTCCCAGTACGGTCCGGCCTGTTCCTGCCACTCGCACCAAGTCTACGGTGCGCGTCGACAGCCCGGCTCGGCCCGTTCCTGCTCCCCGCACCAAGTCAGGGGTGCGCTTCGACAGCCCAGCTCGGCCCGTTCCTGCTCCCCGCACCAAGTCAGGGTTGCGCTTCGACAGCCCGGCTCGGCCCGCTCCTGCTCTCCACACCAAGCCAGTGGTGTGCGTCGTCAGTCCGGCACGGCCCGTGCCTGTTCCCCGCACCAAGTCAGGGGTGCGCTTCGACAGCCCGGCTCGGCCCGCTCCTGCTCCCCACACCACGCCAGTGGTGTGCGTCGTCAGTCCGGCACGGCCCGTGCCTGTTCCACCGGTGGCTGGTCCGGCACCGGTCAGATGCTTCACGCCGGAGCAATCCGCTCCACCAGTGTGCAGTCCAGCTCCGGCCAGCGGGGCCAGACCGGACCAGGGGTACTTTGGGGGGTTGGAGAGGGAGCGGGGATCAGGCCCGGAGCCGGATCCGCCGCCTGGGCGGAGTGCCCACCCGGTCCCTCCCCTGTGGGTTTTGGTTGACGCGGTCGGAGTCCGCGCCTTTAGGGGGGGGTACTGTCACGCCCTGGCTCTGGGGACACTGTTATGTTGAGCCAGGGTGTGTAAATCTATGGGTTTTGTTTCTATGGGTGTTTATTTCTATGTTGGCCAGAGTGACTCCCAATCAGAGGCAACGAGTGTCAGCTGTCGTGGGTTGTCTCTGATTGGGAGCCATATTTAACTGTCTGTTTTTCATTCGGGTTTGTGGGATTTTGGTCGTGTTTGGTTGTGTATTGACCATTGACTGTCACGTCGTTGTTTTGATCGGGTGATCATTCTAATAAATAATATGTTCACATTCAACGCTGCGCCTTGGTCCTCCTCCTCATTGGTAGACGATCGTGACAAATAAGAGTAAAAGAACAGAGTAGCAGCAGCAAATGATGAGTGTAAAAGTGTGTTTGTGTGAGTGTGCATGTGTGTGTATGTTTGTGTCGGTATGCTGTGTGTGTTATGTGTGTGTGTGCCTGTAGTGTTTGAATGTGTGATGGATTTGTGAGGGAGTGACAGTGTGAGTGTGTGTATATAAAGTGAGTGTGCGTAGGGTCAGTGCAAGATAGATTCAGTGCAGATAGTTTGGGTACCATTAGTTGACTATTTAGCAGTCTGGCTATTTAGCAGTCTTATGGCTTGGGGGAAGAAGCTGTCTCTGAGCCTGTTGGTCTGATAGCCGATGCTCCCGTACCGTTTGCCGGATGGTAGCAGAGTGAACAGTCTATGGCTTGGGTGGCTGGAGTCTATGGCAATTTTTCGGGCCTTCCTCTGGTGCTGCCTGATGTAGAGGCCCTTGTTGGCAGGGAGCTCGGCCCCAGTGATGTACTGGGCTGTCTGCACTACCGTCTGTAGCGCTTTGCGGTCGGGCGTGGTGC
Source organism: Coregonus lavaretus (assembly GCF_964263955.1). Taxonomy (NCBI): domain Eukaryota; kingdom Metazoa; phylum Chordata; class Actinopteri; order Salmoniformes; family Salmonidae; genus Coregonus; species Coregonus lavaretus. The sequence continues at coordinate 17,475 of NW_028161348.1, forward strand.
ATTTTCCATACCAAACAGTGATGCAGCCAGTCAAGATGGTTTCGATGGTTTATTATTTGTTGAAGGCAAGCAATAGGTATAATAAATTACTTGAGTTACCTCAGTGCCTGTGTGGTCTTGCGGTTACAGCCCTGACCTCAGCACACATGTCAGAGTCCGCAAGGGCTTGAAGCTGTCCGATGGCCCTTTGACTCATGGATTAACGTCTCTTTTTTACGGATTAATTTTGCATGGTTACAGGGTTAAAACAGAAATAACTCAAAGGTTAACAGTTTAGGCATTAATTGCGAGTGCTTAAGGTTAGGCTTAAAACGTAAATAATTAAAAACAACGTGCCTATGTATCATCAGTATTCTAAGTGCTTGCTAGAGCATTGTGAACTGTCGTAGCGCAGTGATCTGAGCAGCGCGCTCCAGTTCTGAGCCTCCTGAGTGCTGGGCGATCTAGTGACCAGCCTAAGCCTACATTAAGCCCACAAATTAATTGCATTTATTAAACTGTTTTCAAGAAGTAAAACGAATAGTCTGATCATTTACACATCAAAGATAAGTGTCTCAGCTAAAAATTAATCGTATTTGGATAGGCTCAAATGCATAAACTTCTTGACAGCTTTAGGAAATGAAATATTAAAGCCACACAATATAGGCTTTCAGTCCACACCAAAGACCAGAACTATATTGACACATTTCACATAACCTAACTATAAAAACGTGGGCGAGCATCCACACTGGAGGAAAGTTTATCGTTCTACAGTAGGCCTACATCTGTCAATCAACTGATGGCCCAAATCAGCTCATCAACTCAGCTAGGGAAACACAACCAGTAGGCTAGCCTATTTTCGGTTTTTACACCTTTCATTATGTGACAATGGCTGTGACAACGGGTAGCCTACAGAATGTATTGGAATATAATCAAGTAACCAGGGGCCTCTTAAAACCATCGATGGCACTAGATTATCGCCAGCTGATGTCTTGTTAAACCATCAATAGCCTAAATTCACCCACACAGCTGATCTTAATTGCACCATTATTGGTCACCTCATTATGCTCCCTAGAAGATGATGTCGGTGTTACCTTAATATTAGTGGTGCTTGCAACCACAGTATTCCAAGATAGGTTCACCCTCTGGTTGGTATTGTAATCTTAACAATTTAGTCATTTTTTAAAAGTCTAAAGGCGATTTATCTATTTGACAAGCATTTCGTATAATATAAATAAAGTATTTTCTCCTTTACCACAGCAAATCTACTGTGGCAATTTACCCGACATTTGAAACTAATAGCCTATTGTTATTGTTTTAATTGTTTAATTGTTTCCTATTTATGATGTCCAAAAGTGTCTGGTAAGGTCATTTCTTATCAAGATCAGGGGTAAAATATCCCTGGACTGTCCATATTTGAAATATGTAAACAAATAAAATAAATCAAGGGGATTGAGTTATTTGTGCCAGAATCAAACCCAGGTAGACATGGTTGGTCTATACAGTACTAGTCAAAAGTTTGGACACACCTACTCATTCAAGGGTTTTTCTTTATTTTTACTATTTTCTAATAGCGAAGACATCAAAACTATGAAATAACACACATGGAATCATTAAGTAACCAAAAAAGTGTTAAACAAATCAAGATATATTTTTTATTTGAAATTCTTCAAATAGCCACCCTTTGCCTTGATGACCGCTTTGCACACTCTTGTCATTCTCTCAACCAGCTTCACCCTGACTCATCCCAAACCATCTCAATTGGGTTGAGGTTTGGGGATTGTGGAGGCCAGGTCATCTGATGCAGCACTCCATCACTCTCCTTCTTGGTAAAATAGCCCTTACACAGCCTAGAGGTGTGTTGGGTTGTTGTACTGTTGAAAAACAAATGATAGTCCCACTAAGCCCAAACCAGATGGGATGGCATTTCGCTGCAGAATGCTGTGGTAGCCATGCTGGTAAAGTGTGCCTTGAATTCTAAATAAATCACAGACAGTGTCACCAGCAAAGCACCCCCACACCATAACACCTCCTCCTCCATGCTTTATGGTGGGAACTACACATGCAGAGATCATCCGTTCACCCACACCGCGTCTCACAAAGACACGGTGATTGGAACCAAAAATCTCAAATTTGGACTCCAGACGAAAGGACACATTTCCACCGGTCTAATGTCCATTGCTCGTGTTCCTTGACACAAGCAGGTCTCTTCTTCTTATTGGTGTCCTTCAGTAGTGGTTTCTTTGCAGCAATTCGACCATGAAGGCCTGATTCACACAGTCCCCTCTGAACAGTTGATGTTGAGATGTGTCTGTGACTTGAACTCTGTGAAGCATTTATTTGGGCTGCAATTTCTGTGGCTGGGAACTCTAATGAACTTATCCTCTGCAAAAGAGGTAACTCTGGGTCATGAGAGCCAGTTTCATCATAGCACTTGATGGTTTTTGCGACAGCACTTGAAGAAACTTTCAAAGTTCTTGAAATGTTCCGTATTGACTGACCTTCATGTCTTAAAGTAATGATGGACTGTCATTTCTCTTTGCTTATTTGAGCTGTTCTTGCCATAATATGGACTTGGTATTTTACCAAATAGGGCTATCTTCTGTATAACTGGTCCTGAGCGCTCTGGAGCAGGTTTCCATCAAGGATCTATCTGTACTTTGCTCTGTTAATCTTTCCCTCGATCCGGACTAGTCTCCCTGTCCCTGCCACTGAAAAACATCCCCACAGCACGATGTTGCCACCGCCATGCTTCACTGCAGGGATGTTGCCAGGTTTCCTCCAGACATGACTCTTGCCATTCATGCCAAAGAGTTCAATCTTGGTTTCATCAGACTAGAGAATCTTGTTTCTCGTGGTCTGAGAGTCCTTTAGGTGCCTTTTGGTAAACTCCAAGCAGGCTGTCATGTGCCTTTTACTGAGGAGTGGCTTCCGTCTGGCCACTCTACCATAAAGGCTTGATTGGTGGAGTGCTGCAGAGATGGTTGGAAGGTTCTCCCATCTCCACAGAGGAACTCTGGAACTCTGTCAAAGTGGCCATCGGGTTCTTGGTCACCTTCCTGACCAAGGCCCTTCTCCCCCGATTGCTCAGTTTGGCTGGGGAGCGGCCAGCTCTAGGAAGAGTCTTGGTGGTTCCAAACGTCTTCCATTTAAGAATGATGGAGGCCACTGTGTTCTTGGGGACCGTCAATGCTGCAGAAATGTTTTGGTACACTTCCCCAGAGCTGTGCCTTGACACAATCCTGTCTCGGAGCTCTACGGACAATTCCTTCGATCTCGAGGCTTGGTTTTTGTTCTGACATGCACTGTCAACTGTGGGACCTTATATAGACAGGTGTGTGCCTTTCCAAATCATGTCCAATCAATTTAATTTACATTTACATTTACATTTTAGTCATTTAGCAGACGCTCTTATCCAGAGCGACTTACAGGAGCAATTAGGGTTAAGTGCCTTGCTCAAGGGCACATTAACGTCATTTAGCAGACGCTCTTAGCCAGAGCGACTCACAGATTGGTGCGTTCACCCTATAGCCAGTGGGATAACCACTTTACAATTGGGGGGGGGGTAGAAGGATTCCTTTATCCTATCCCAGGTATTCCTTAAAGAGGTGGGGTTTCAAATGTCTCCGGAAGGTGGTGAGTGACTCCGCTGTCCTGGCGTCGTGAGGGAGCTTGTTCCACCATTGGGGTGCCAGAGCAGCGAACAGTTTTGACTGGGCTGAGCGGGAACTATGCTTCCGCAGAGGAAGGGGAGCCAGCAGGCCAGAGGTGGATGAGCGCAATGCCCTCATTTGGGTGTAGGGACTGATCAGAGCCTGAAGGTACAGAGGTGCCGTTCCCCTCACTGCTCCATAGGCAAGCACCATGGTCTTGTAGCGGATGCGAGCTTCAACTGGAAGCCAGTGGAGTGTGCGGAGGAGGGGGGTGACGTGAGAGAACTTGGGAAGGTTGAACACCAGACGGGCTGCGGCATTCTGGATGAGTTGTAGGGGTTTAATGGCACAGGCAGGGAGGCCAGCCAACAGCGAGTTGCAGTAGTCCAGACGGGAGATGACAAGTGCCTGGATTAGGACCTGTGCCGCTTCCTGTGTAAGGCAGGGTCGTACTCTCCGAATGTTGTAGAGCATGAACCTGCAGGAGCGGGTCACCGCCTTGATGTTGGCGGAGAACGACAGGGTGTTGTCCAGGGTCACGCCTAGGCTCTTCGCACTCTGGGAGGAGGACTTCCACAGGTGGACTCCAATCAAGTTGTAAAAACATCTCAAGGATGATTAATGGAAACAGGATGCACCTGAGCTCAATTTTGCGTCTCATAATAAAGGGTCTGAATACTTATATAAATAAGGTATTTCTGTTTGTTACTTTTGATAAAATTACAAAAAAAAATTAAAAACCTGTTTTGGCTTTGTCATTATTGGGTATTGTGCGCAGATTTATGAGGAAAATCAATTTTAGAATAAGGCTGTAACGTAACAAAATGTGGAAAAAGGGAAGGGGTCTGAATACTTTCAGAATGCACTGTATGTCACTGGTGAAAACTGAATAGCAGTAGGATAATTTGCATGTCTACCGGTATGTAATAACACAATGCATGTGTTTCAAGGGCAGGATTTTTCAAATTAGTTTTTGGAGGAAAAAATGTATCTAGTGCAAAAATGTTGTCCATGTATCACTGGACTGCACTACACTAGTGCCTAGCCCTTTATATATACGGTCTATGGCCTTGCCCTAGGTGAAGTGGCAGGGCGGGGCTGAGGGTGTTGTGAATGAGGGTGTGAATTATAGTGCCGCCCAGTGAAAACAATGGAGTTTTATCAAGTATCCAGATTTGTCTTTTAACTGAAAAAAAAGTGAAAGAATAAACTATCGGGACCTTCTCATTTTATTCAACAAGCTATTTCTTATCAAGCTTTTTCTTCTGTTTCTCTCCAGCGAACAAGTGCTCGGAGGTAAAGTGCAGAAAACCTGTGTTTATTTTTTTCCTTATCAAAACGTTATCTTGAAATTTCCATGACAATTATTATGGTATGATAATGTCATTTGCATCTATCTATTTCAATGTTGCCTCATTTGTATGTTGCAATGTAGGCCAACTGTAGTCCGTAGCGATGTAAAAAAAAGTAATGCGATTATTTGCCTCTAGGAATTCCAATGTTTAGATCAAACCACATTAATTTGTCTGATTGTAATAATACATTACATGATGCTTTATTGTTATATAGCTGTTATAACAATAGGAGAATATGCTTATAATTCAATTCAATATGGGGCAGTGTTACAGTAGACAGAATAAAATGAATCCGTCACTGCTTGGCCTATTATTTCTGTATTCAGAAGTCTCCATTCTCTACAAACATCATATGAATTTATTGATGCCCCAAACTAGACAGATGGTAACTAATAATTCACTGTTTATAAACTAGGCTATCTTAATGTAAAGTGTTATCCTTGTAACTGTCTGATGCTGTTTCCATAATAGAACAGATGTAGGCTATAGCGTCAGTAAGTTGGAAGTGTCTGATAATGTTTCCCCAAATAGACCTAGAATAGTCAATAAAATGGGTGCTTTTTTAAGATGCTAATGTGATGCCAATGAAGTAAATGACTAACTAGTAGAAAAACATGCCGTTCTGACATAGTAGTCTACATATTTTAGGTCAGGCGTTTGGAAAGTTGTACTGTCTGACCTCATGTAATATTTATTAATAGACACATTGCCACTATTCAGTGTGCAATCATCAGATACCAATTGTCACCATTAGTCTGGCCTTACCTGACCCTTTTACTCCATGGGGACTGGGGAGCATACCGTAGGTCATCCACAAATTTTCTCTACACACTCTCACGTTCCTTCCATGAGTACTTCAATGCTTCCATCCATTGGCCTACTGCTCCAGATATTCAGAATCTGAATGATTTCTGGTCAGCACAAGATGTCTAGTTTTCCAGTTAGGCCCCAGTTAGAATAACACTCAGGACATGAGTGCTTACATTAATTGAATTCAGATACAGGCGGTAAAGGTCACGGACACAACAGTAGCAAGCACTTAGTCCCTCTAGCAAAGAGATCAATACCGTTAAATGCAACCTGGTCTCAGAGCCTTTCGTATTATTCAGTACATAAATCCGAGACGCTCCATTTAGTATGGTATGTTACATTTCGTATGGTATGTATTAATTTGTCCATAATCAATTTCATATGATATGTTACGAATGACAATTCATATGATATGTTATGAATTGCAATTCATACAATATGTTAAAAATTCGCAAAAGTACAATGTAACGAATTTGCAAAACGTAGCATATGATATGTTACAAATTCCAATTTGTTGTTGCTAACGTTAGCTAGGTGGCTAACGCTAACGTTAGCTAGCTTTAGGGGTTAGGGGTTAAGGTTAGGAGTTAGGTTAAATGGTTAAGGTTAGGGGAAGGGTTAGCTAAAAGGGTTACGGTTAGGGTTAAGGTTAGGGTTAGGGGAAGGGTTAGCTAAAAGGGTTAAGGTTAGGGTTAGGGAAAGGGTTAGCTAACATGCTAAGTAGTTGCAAAGTACCGAAAAAGTATTAAGTAGTTGCAAAGTTGCTAATTAGCTAAAGTTGTCCGTGATCAGATTCGAACATTCAACCTTTGGGTTGCTAGACGTTCGTATTATATGCTGACCCATCCACCCCGACCAACCACCCTTCTTTCATTATTGCCTTATGTAACCTTCTGTCTTATGTAACCATACCAAACATAACATATCATACTAATTTGTGTGTCCAGGATTTACGTTTACTATGTTGGGTCTAGTCTATGAGACCAGGCTGTTAAATGAGATGATACAGAAGAGAATACCTAATTTTGCTGGCTGCAGTAGGCTAAATGATTGTTGTTTGCATTCACATGTGCTTTAACAAAGGGAAAAATCAACAGGGACTAAATTGCTACACTTGCATACAGTGTTTTATGCAAGTTAACTAATTATGAATATCTAGATTACTTGTTGTTGGGGTCTTTAAAAAGAAAGGTAGCGAAAAAAAAGAAGGCCTGAAGCGTTGTTTTGGAGCATTGGAATAGACATGCCCATTGGCACTACTAGAATGGAATGTGTGGGATGCAACCAACCATAATACATACAGTAACTGCTAATACAGAACTTCCCTGCAGTGTATGGAAATACACTCCGAAGACAGAAAATGACATTTAGACATGATTAGCATATTACCCGAACCAAATGTCATTATTCGTAAAGCTGATAAAATTATATAGAATAATTATTACATCAGCATTATCTCTACCCCTCTTGTATTGCAGCCTCATTCTATGGGGATGGATACTGTATGTGCAGCTGAAGACTGTGGCATTATCCAGCCGATCATCACTCCATGTGCGCTTCCGCACCTCCAGTCACAGCGGCCTACTTTTCCTGTCTGCCGGGGAGACTGATTTCCTTCTTGTGGAGCTGCACTCTGGTCACCTGCAGGTGAGAACACACCTTTACTGTAGTGTACATACAGTAGGCTACATACCTCAGATTTATTACATACAGTGTTTAATTCCAGAGTAATATCCCTACTTCACGCTACACACTACCTGTTCACACTATATACTGTAGATCAGAAACTACTGAAATTGTAGAACTGTATCTCAATTCCGTGTAGAGTTCTGACCATTGTGTTTATCTCTAACTCAGTAGTGCTCTTATCACTACTACTTTGGAGCAGAGACAAGCCACAACAATAATTTTTGTTGTCAGCATGGCCAAAGGCTAAACCCAGAGGAAGTCTATGCTCATATTACTCTCACAGAAAAAAAGACCACAGTGAATTTAAAGATTTACCACCATCCCTGACATTTAAAGTGCCTTCATGAATCATGCTGGAATGGATAAGACCACAGTCTGTTAAATGTTAGCATCTGCTGCAGCAGGTAAGGTTATAGTTGATGAGAGGAGCCACGTTTCACTGTAAATGTGTGGTGGAATAATCCTATAATTCAATTGAAACAGCTGTCTGTCTTTTCAACCTGGTATTCTGCTTTTTAATTACCTCTACTTACGGTGTATCAGACGGAAACATACTGATGACTTCTATTACTACTTAATGTGCTACTTCCTGAACTGTTCTGTTGTTTGATGATTTCTGTATTACGTCTATCTGTTACCATCAATTAGTCACTTATTATTTCCCCATTCAAAAATCATTCTTGATACCGTCATTACTCCTTTATCAATCTTTATGTAATTTCTTCTTTCTCCCAGGTTTGCTTGGTGCTGGGGTCAGGTGAGCGTGCCCTCCGTTCTGAGAAGGGGGTCCATCTAAACGACTTGGCCGGTGGAGGATCCTTCAAAGGCTGTCTTTGAGATATCAGGATCAACGCACAGAGGATGGGGCTTCCCCATGCTGTCGTCACCAAAGACATATCTGTCGGCTGTGAGGCAAAGAAACTTCTAGAAGCGATCACCACTATGAGCCCAAAGGCTGTCCTCTCTGTCACCCTGCCACTAGTCTACTATCATGGATCAGACAGGGACAGGAAGAGGCCAGGTCAGAACTTCCTGGTTCTTAAAGACTTAGTGGTTCCAGAAGGTGGGAGGGCTCCGTTAGAGTCAAAGCACATCAAGGTGAACCTAGAGTTCCGGAAGCTGGGAATCCGTCAGTCTCAGATCATGTTCCGTATAGAGGAGCAGCCAATGCACGGCCAGCTGAGGCTGGATATGAATCATTTTGACCAAGAGGAGGAGGGTTGGACCTTCAGCATGCTGGACCTGTGGCACGGTAGAGTGATGTACGTCCATGGAGGTTCAGAAGACCCTCAAGACTTCACCAACAGCAAGAAGGAGATCCCGTTTTACCTCAAGGGAAACAAGCTCCACCGCTTCAACGTCAGTGCCACGCCTGTCAAAGACGCTCCCGAGCTCAGCCTCCCTAAGGGAAGTCTCTTCATGCTCCTGGAGAACTCCAAACGCCACCTCAATACGGATGTTCTCAGAACCACCGACCTGGACAGCAACTCCACAGACCTGGTGTTCAAAGTTCTGGGGAACCATAATGCTGAAACAGGGTTTTTGGAGAAGCAGGACCACCCAGGGACAACCATCACCACCTTCTCCCAACCTGACCTGGAGGAGGGGAAGGTCAGCTACTTGCACATCGGAGGGCTGGTGAGGAACTCCCGGATGGCAGTCAGAGTCAGTGATGGAGACAAGGTGAGCAACATAGTAGTACTCAGGATTATGGCTGTCCAGCTTGAGCACAAGGTGGCCAACAACACAGGGGTGGAGGTGAACCAGGGTGGGGCTGCCATCATCAGCAGCCAACACCTGGCTACGCAGGTCAATGTTGTAAAGCAGGTCTTCGACATCTGCTCTGACGTGGCGAGCTACAGCGGCTACACTCCAGCGGAGAGTGGAAGCCCACCTCCGTCTTCTCACAGAAGCTTCTGGAAAAAGAGTGCATCAAGTACCTAGCTATGTTGTTGATCTGTGGTTGTGTGTAATCAATTGTTTTGACCACAAGCTGAAGGCAACATTTAAATTTTATGAAATATTTTAACGGACAATAAATATTTTATTTTCTATTCTATTTAGTTACCTCAACACCTTCCAGAGGATCAAGACGAGCAACGTCACAGATCAGTTCAAATGCAAGGTCAGCTTCGGCTCAGCAGCGACCGATGTACTCGTCTTCCACATCACGGTGCGGTGGATCCACTTCAAAGTCACCAGGAGTAAGTTGGAGGTCAGCGGTGTGAGGAAAGTAGTACTTAGCAATGAGAAGCTCTATGTTGTATCCAAAGGTGTCATGCTTCACAATGGTGAACTTCACTTCAGAATGTTGTCCTTACCAAAATAAGGGACATATTGTGTTCAACAACAAAGTCTTAAAGAAGACCTCAACATTTAGCCAGAAGAATATATCCGACCATATAGTGAAATATGAGGTTACAGGTAGACCTCGTAAGGACAAGAGGGATTTGTTTGGTTTCCAAACAGGCACACTCAGGGAGTTACGACTTCAGGATCAACATCAAGGCAGATGTTCATAGCCTGATAATAACCAACAAAGGACTGTCCATGCTGGAAGGAGAAAGCAAGGTTATAACCAAGGATAGGCTGTTTGCTAAAACTGTAGGGTCCAAAGCAGTACTTTACACCCTCACCAGCAGTCCTAAACAGGGGAAGCTAAAGAGGATTATTGTCCTAATGAACGACACGGGCCACAAGCTGTACCAGTTTTGCCAGGAGGACATGCACCATCGCAGGGTGCTGTAACTTTTATTACACGCACACACACACAGTTTCGATTATTGCTTTCTTACAGTTACGAATACTGAAGGCACTGATTTCACTCCATAGGTCAGCTTCGGACGCTTCGTCCTGTTTGTGTCAGACGGGAAACATTACACATCCACACTGTTGGAGGTCATTGCCCAGGACCCGTACATCCAGGTGGAGAACAACACAGGCCTGCTGGTCCAGAAAGGCCAGACGGTCGTCTTGGGGTCAGCTAACCTCAGTGTTTTCCCCAACCTGGATGGCCGAGATGATAAGGAGGTGGTATATGAGGTGTTCATTCCACCGAGAACGGCATCTGTTCCACAACGATGTTAAGGTAAAATAATTAAAATAGCACCAGCACTGTATTGTTTGTAATGTGTATGTTGTGTTTTGTGATGTTGTTCTGTGTAAGCCTATGACATCTCAATAAAAGTTCAATTCAATTCAAAGGTGGACCGGTTCAGTTTAATTGAATTCAACTCAATTTGAAGGTGGACCATTTCAGCAGTGAGCGTTAAAGAAGTGCGTCTGGACGCCAGCATTGGGGTGAGGGTGTACCTTGAGAGCCACCAGCAGCCCCCCACAGTACTCTACATCCACATCATAGTGGTGGAGGAGGCCAAGCCTGTCAAGATCAACAGAGGAGACCTGGAGGTTACTATCACGTTGTTTCCATATACTGTAGAACCATGGGCTATCACCACAAATGTTAAGGGAGTACGCTTAAAATATCTAATTGTTGGGTGGTCGCAAGTTTTATGCTTAAGGATAATATTAGATAATTTGTAAACATAAATAAATGTACACTCTCATTTTAGTATCTTAAGGTTACTTGCATAACCCCGGTTCTCTGATATTATGAGTGAGACATCTCACTATTGGGATTCAACAGAATCTCTAAGTAGCTCGAAGAACCAATCATAGACATCTGTCGGAGAAAGATAGGGTGAGTGGTGAATGAGGGAGTGCCCAAGAGGTAGCCATACCTCCGGTGGGGTGAGTCCTCAGGACCCCCAGAGGCTGTAACCCCTTGCCATTACAGGCCAATATAATAGCTTCCACAATCCAATGTGACAACTGTTGATGAGAAAGGGCACACAGAGTTAGTCGCTCTTGCGCAAAGCTCTCGTCCTATCCAAGTACATCCGCAACGCGCGTACTGGACACAAACGGTATGGCGGCTCCTCTTCCTTAGAAGGAAAAGGCGGCAGGTGGAAAGCCACAAGATCCAAGGCAAGACAATTGTAATTGCCGCTAACCTTAGGCATAAAGGTGGGGTTGGGCAACAAGGTAACCTTGGAAAAGCCCCGGGCAAACTGTAGGTACGCATGATGAACTGACAGTGCATGTAGCTCATTCACTCGCTTTGCAGACATAAGGGTGAACAGTAAAACATTCTTAAAGTAGAGGAATAAGCCTTCTTCCCTCACTCTGGCCAGAGTGGGAAGTATGAGGCTGAAGTATGAGGCTGAGGGGAGGAAAAGCGTAAAGCAACACCCTCGGCCAAGGGTGTGCCAATGCGTCCACTCCCAGTGGTGCGTCCCCTGCTAATATGAGGCGGCAGAGAAAGAGGTGTAGCCAATCCTTCACCAGAGCATGGGGAGCTCTGCCTTACCATACAACACAATACAATACCATACAATACAATACAATACAATACAGGTTCTTAAATCTGGTGGGAGCTCTGCCTTACCATACAATACAATACAATACAATACAGGTTCTTAAATCTGGTGGGAGCTCTGCCTTACCATACAATACAATACAATACAATACAGGTTCTTAAAACTGGTGGGAGCTCTGCCTTACCATACAATACAATACAGTACAATACAGGTTCTTAAATCTGGTGGGAGCTCTGCCTTACCATACAATACAATACAACACAGGTTCTTAAATCTGGTGGGAGCTCTGCCTTACCATACAATACAATACAATACAACACAGGTTCTTAAATCTGGTGGGAGCTTTGCCTTACCATACAATACAATACAATACAATACAGGTTCTTAAATCTGGTGGGAGCTCTGCCTTACCATACAATACAATACAATACAACACAGGTTCTTAAATCTGGTGGGAGCTCTGCCTTACCATACAATACAATACAACACAGGTTCTTAAATCTGGTGGGAGCTCTGCCTTACCATACAATACAATACAATACAGGTTCTTAAATCTGGTGGGAGCTCTGCCTTACCATACAATACAATACAACACAGGTTCTTAAATCTGGTGGGAGCTCTGCCTTACCATACAATACAATACAATACAATACAACACAGGTTCTTAAATCTGGTGGGAGCTCAAACTGTTTCACCCAGGGAAGAGGCTGGAATACGTTCTGAATGTTTATTATGGACACGTCTCTTTATAAAATGGTTATATGAAGTAAGCTTTATGCGACATCTTTTTGAGTGCAGACCTTTTCTTTGTCTGAATTCAAGGGTTAAACGCACAAGGCACGCTTCTGGGAGAGCCCGATGGTTCCCTTTTGATGATAAAAAATAAAGGGTACCAAGTATTTTTAAATGATTGTCAAAGGAAAAATAATGAAGTCAACAATGAAACAATGAAAATAAAATAATGTTCAGTCCTTGACACTGCCACTGTAACGTAGGCCCGTAGTGCAGATTAGCAGTAGTGCACTTGAGGAATGGTCTGTGGCAATCGTTCAGCGTTCTAGGGGAGTCCACAACATCCGCATAAGAACTGCAAGACAGAAAAAAACTGGTGACAGTATGATGTCTGAATCCTGAATAACTCTTATCAGTCTATGTAAATTGTCAGGAAAAATAGTAAAGGTGCCACGAAGGAAAGAAACAATTCAAACAATAACTAAATGTAAAACCTACACTAGCTCCAGTGCTCACACGCTCCGCTAGTCAACATGCATACACGCTCCTGCTATCTCTCTCAGAATGACCTTCTTGATCCAAACCAGTCAGGTTTCAAGACTGGTCATTCAACTGAGACTGCTCTTCTCTGTGTCACGGAGGCTCTCCGCACTGCTAAAGCTAACTCTCTCTCCTCTGCTCTTATCCTTATAGACCTATCCGCTGCCTTTCATACTGTGAACCATCAGATCCTCCACTCCACCCTTTCCGAGTTGGGCATCTCCGGCGCTGCTCACTCTTGGATTGCGTCCTACCTGACAGGTCGCTCCTACCAGGTGGCGTGGCGAGAATCTGTCTCCGCACCACGTGCTCTCACCACTGGTGTCCCCCAGGGCTCAGTTCTAGGCCCTCTCCTATTCTCTCTATACACCAAGTCACTTGGCTCTGTCATATCCTCACATGGTCTCTCCTATCATTGCTACGCAGATGACACACAATTAATTTTCTCCTTTCCCCCTTCTGATAACCAGGTGGCGAATCGCATCTCTACATGTCTGGCAGACATATCAGTATGGATGTCGGATCACCACCTCAAGCTGAATCTCGGCAAGACGGAGCTGCTCTTCCTCCCGGGGAAGGACTGCCCGCTCCATGATCTCGCCATCACGGTTGACAACTCCTTTGTGTCCTCCTCCCAGAGTGCAAAGAACCTTGGCGTGACCCTGGACAACACCCTGTCGTTCTCCGCTAACATCAAAGCGGTGACCCGATCCTGCAGGTTCATGCTCTACAACATTCGCAGTGTACGACCCTACCTTACACAGAAAGCGGCACAGGTCCTAAACCAGGCACTTGTCATCTCCTGTCTGGATTACTGCAACTCGCTGTTGGCTGGGCTCCCTGCCTGTGCCATTAAACCCCTACAACTTATCTAGAACGCTACAGCCCGTCTGGTGTTCGACCTTCCCAAGTTCTCTCATGTCACCCTGCTCCTCCGCACATTCCACTGGCTTCCAGTTGAGGCTCGCATCTACTACAAGACCATGGTGCTTGTCTACGGAGCTGTGAGGGGAACGACACCTCCTTACCTTCAGGCTCTGATCAGACCCTACACCACTGCGTTCATCCACCTCTGGCCTGCTAGCTCCCCTACCTCTACGGAAGCACAGTTCCCGCTCAGCCCAGTCAAAGCTATTTGCTGCTCTGGCACCCCAATGGTGGAACAAGCTCCCCCACGACGCCAGGACAGCGGAGTCACTGACCACCTTCCGGAGACACTTGAAAGCTCTTTATGGAATACCTGGAATAGTATAAAGTAATCCTTCTACCCCCCCCCCCCCCCCCCAATAAAAAAAAAAAAAAAAAAGTGGTTGTCCCACTGGCTATCATAAGTTGAATGCACCAATTTGTAAGTCGCTCTGGATAAGAGCGTCTGCTAAATGATGTAAATGTAAATGTAAATGCACAAACAATATGCACTCACCAGCTATTCTACCAGCAGCTACTAGGCTACTATAGCAATTCTTTGCCTCAACTTCTTCAGTTACGTTTGCCTCCACACTTACACAAAGTTTGGACAAGCTCACCAGATTCCCAGGAGTCGACGGGCCCTGTCGAACTCCCAGTGAGTGTGTTGTTGCCGTCTGCTTCGTTCCGGCTGCTTCTGTTTGTCTACTTCTCATCCGTGCTTGCTTTGCCGCTTCTTCTGTTAGGTTGGTAGTTAGCTGGCTGTGGCTGTTGTGGTAGCATTTGATTTTGGCGTGGCTGTGTTGGAGCATGGAGCTGTAGCTTGGGTTGGTAGCGAGTCCGGGAGGCAAGAACGAGAAAGGTGCGTCCATTCCTCATTATTCGCCTTATTCTGTAAAGTCACAGTGATCGCGGCGAGTTAGTTGCAATTGTGTTTCTATTTCCGGCAACATTCGCGCGACGCTAGCGCATGCAAAAGTGTTACTTTTAGTTGAGAGCTTGATAGTTTTACACTGACAGACAAAATCCTAAAATCGATCAACATGACAAGCATTATGTCTTCAGTACGAGGCTGTCACAATAATTGGATGAAGAGAAGGCTGTTTTTACAACAGCAATGTTTTGAACACCAACCTCTACGTCGATCTGAATGTACCTGTGGAGCCCCATACGACCTGCATCCACCTCCTAAAGACACAGAGTCTTTACGGCTCTGGCTCAAAGCGTTGAACCTAAAGAAACCACCAAAACGTCCCTCTGTGTGCTCCTACAACTTCTTTGACAAGAAGCCTACAGTGGAGCATCCTTACCCAGAAAAATGGCTTGGCTACGATGCTCCACTCGTGAAGAAGTGTCGGGTGTTGGTCAGGCAGTCATCAGTGACAGGTAAGACAAACGCTTGAGCAGTTTGCCTGCTCTCATTTTGTGTCTCCCTCTTGCTCTTGTATCTAAGCACAGTCTCATAATAGCACCATTTATTTCCTCTACAACTCAATAATAAATTCCCATTTTATGTATACTTAATTATTATGATTATTAAATATTATTAGGAGCGTCCATGCAGTATGGTGTTTTATTGTACGGTTTTGTTATTAATTGTCCATTGACTTGTTTAATTAGCCATACTGATTTCTTAACAGATGACACAACCGGCTCAAGTGTTCACTAAATTGAAAATGGGGATTGGACAACACAGATAGAAGGAATGGATATGCCTTCAGAGAAGGTTGCCCAAACCCAATGGGAAGACTCATCTCTAAGTGATCACAACTACAGCTCAGGTAAAGCCCACTACCTGTGAGGCAGGGACACAGTGCCCAGCAGCACCTCTCTACAAAACCCTGCTGAGGAACGAAGCACTCTGTTGACTGCATACAGGCTTGTCTCTTGCTGCCTTTTCTACCCTGGCGGAACTTCTACAAAGGCAGCTTTCAGTTAGACCTGACAGACCAACTCCTGATGACACTGATGAAGCTGTAGCACAATTTGCTGCAGCAGTACTAACAGAAATGTTTGGTGTTTCCCAGAGTATTGTCAGTTGAGTGATTAGTTATTGGATTGACATGATGGAAGAGAATCTGAGGGAGTACATTCCATGGCTGCCAAGGGAGACCATCCGTGCTACAATGCCACAATGTTTTAAGGACCACTACCCAGGAACAACCTGCATTATTGACTGCTCAGAAACTGCTTTACAGAAGTGCAAGAATCTGGATTCAAGGGGGTAGTCATTCAGCCATTACTACGTCCAGAACACTATCAAGTACCTGGTGACCATTGCACCTTGTGGTCTAGTGATGTTCATCTCCTCAGCATATGGAGGTAGATATATAACATCGGAATCTGGGTTCCTGGAGTACCTCTGTCCAGGTGATGAGGTAATGGCTGACCGGGGCTTCACAATCCATGGTCTGCTACATGAGAGGAAGGTCAAATTTACAATTCCAGACTACACAAAAAGAGGCGCACAGCTGTCAGAGGAGGACAACACATCTGTAAGACGGATAGCTAATGTGAGGGTTCATGTGGAACACGTAATTCAAAGGATCAAACGGTTTAGAATCATCTCACAAACAGTGCCAATCAACCTCTCATCTAAAATGGACAAAATACTTTGAATCTGTGCTGCCCTGTGTAACCTGCGTGGTGATATCATTCATGAAGATGTTGAATGAAATGACCAGTCAAATGCCATTCACAGGGTTGATTTCCCAATATGAATTAAAGTTGTCAAAAGTTACATTAAATACATTTCAATTCATTCTATAACAACTCAACTTAATTATTTGTTTTACATAGTCATTAATATTAATAAAAAAACAAAGCCATAAAAACAATTTCCACAATACTGTGACTGTTGATGCATTAAGTCAGGCTTTTTAATTGATAAACAATTTGTTAATAGTAACTGCAAACAGGAGAGACATCTGACTACATACTTCTACAGAGCTGCATATATTTATCACTCAGTGACAATCTGCCTGCCTGATGCTCCTCAACAATAAAAGGCAGCATGTGTGTAAAGTAGAAGGCCTTCAACCTCAGGACAGCCTCTGTACAGAACTGTGCATCACAGGGAACAGGGATGACGACTTGCTGGGACGGAGTCCAGATGAGCACCTTACTTTCTCTCAGTCCTGTGTAAAACATATCAATTTGCACCTGCATGTAGTAGCCACGTGGCCCGTGTGGTTGCAGTTGGGATGTGCCCTCCACCACCTTCACATCACAGGCTTTCCCATTGAAGACATCATCCAGAGAATCACAGCCCTTCCCCATGACAGGACACTTGATCTCCAACAGCTCCTTGGAGTTCCGCACTCCGTCACGGCTTGCTGATAGCCATGGCTCTTCAACACTGACAACAGTGCCTCTGTGGTCCACAGAGTATCCACAGTCGTCCAGCCACTGGGAGGTCATCAGCTCATTATCTTTCCCGTAGCGTGTGGCTGCATTCCCTCGGAACCTGGGATACAGATGTTCCTGGAGAAACTTACCAGGGTTGGTGGATTCCTGACAGGGACCTTCTTGGCTGAGCTTGCAGTAACTCAAAGCTTCCTTGAGTCATTCCACAAGTGTGAGGCACTCCGCTCCTTTGTGATCTGTTCCAAAGCAGTCGACTGGGTTGGGTTAAGTTTCACAAATTAATTGTAGAAGGACAGGCACATATGGCAGTTGTAATTGACATGCTCTCCATGTGGCTGGGAAAGAGTAGAGATATCACGTTACAGGAGAAGACCCAGATGCAGAGAGTGTCAAAGTAACAAATGTTTATTACAAAAACAGGGGGCAGGCAAATGACAGGTCAAGGGCAGGCAGAGGTCAGTAATCCAGATCAGAGACCAAAAGGTATAGAACGGCAGGCAGTTTCAGGGTCAGGGCAGGCAGAGGTCAATAATCCAGGGTGGTGTGACAAGGTACAGAACGGCAGGCAGGCTCAGGGCAGGCAGAATTGTCAAAACCTGAAAAACTGGAAAACAGGAACTTGAGCAAGGGGAAACCGCTGGTAGGCTTGACGAAACGAAACGAACTGGCAACAGACAAACAGAGAACACAGGTATAAATACAATGGGGATAATGGGGAAGATGGGCGAAACCTGGGGAAACAGGGGAAACAGAACAGGGTGTGACAAGAAAATCTACAGTTGAAGTCGGAAGTTTACACACACTTAGGTTGGAATCATTAAAACTTGTTTTTCAACCACTCCACAAATGTCTTGTTAACAAACTATATTTTTGGCAAGTCGGTTAGGACATCTACTTTGTGCATGACACAAGTAGTTTTTCCAACAATTGTTTACAGACAGATTATTTAACTTATAATTCACTGTATCACAATTCCAGTGGGTCAGAAGTTTACATACACTAAGTTGACTGTGCCTTTAAACAGCTTGGAAAATTCCAGAAAATGATGTCATGGCTTTAGAAGCTTCTGATAGGCTCATTTGAGTCAATTAGAGGTTTCCCTGTGGATGTATTTCAAGGCCTACCTTCAAACTCAGTGCCTTTTTGCTTGACATCATGGGAAAACCAAAAGAAATCAGCCAAAAAATTGTAGACCTCCACAAGTCTGGTTCATCCTTGGGAGCAATTTCCAAACGCCTGAAGGTACCATGTTCATCTGTACAAACAATAGTACGCATGTATAAACACCATGGGACCATGCAGCCATCAGGAAGGAGACGCGTTCTGTCTCCTAGAGATGAACGTACTTTGGTGCAAAAAGTGCAAATCAATCCCAGAACAACAGCAAAGGACCTTGTGAAGATGCTGGAGGAAACAGGTACAAAAGTATCTATATCCACAGTAAAACGAGTCCTATATCGACATAACCTGAAAGGCCGCTCAGCAAGGAAGAAGCCACTGCTCCAAAACCGCCATAAAAAAGACAGACTACGGTTTGCACCTGCACATGGGGACTTTTTGGAGAAATTTCCTCTGGTCTGATTAAACAAAAATATAACTTTTTGGCCATAATGACCATCGTTATGTTTGGAGGAAAAATGGGGGGCTTTTGCAAGCCGAAGAACACCATCCCAACCGTGACGCACGGGGGTGGCAGCATCATGCTGTGGGGGTGCTTTGCTGCAGGAGGGACTGGTGCACTTCACAAAATAGATGGCATCATGAGGAAGAAAAATTATGTGGATATATTGAAGCAACATCTCAAGACATCAGTCAGGAAGTTAAAGCTTGGTCGCAAATGGGTCTTCCAAATGGACAATGACCCCAATCATACTTCCAAAGTTGTGGCAAAATGGCTTAAGGACAACAAAGTCAAGGTATTGGAGTGGCCATCACAAAGCCCTGACCTCAATCCTATAGAACATTTGTGGGCAGAAAAAGCATGTGCGAGCAAGGAGGCCTACAAACCTAACTCAGTTACACCAGCTCTGTCAGGAGGAATGGGCCAAAATTCACCCAACTTATTGTGGGAAGCTTGTGGAAGGCTACCGAAAATGTTTGACCCAAGTTAAACAATTTAAAGGCAATACTACCAAATACTAATTGAGTGTATGTAAACTTCTGACCCACTGGGAATGTGATGAAAGAAATAAAAGCTGAAATAAATCATTCTCTCTACTATTATTCTGACATTTGACATTCTTAAAATAAAGTGGTGATCCTAACTGACCTAAGACAGGGAATATTTACTAGGATTAAATGTCAGGAATTGTGAAAAACTGAGTTTAAATGTATTTGGCTAAGGTGTATGTAAACTTCCGACTTCAACTGTATATTAAGTTATATGGAGTTAGAAAGCATTGAACAGAAGAGACACACATCAGTTCAAATACATTAACATGGTACAGCCACAAATAAATATTCCTTTCAGTCCAATTTTATCTGGGATGCTACTGGCTGTGATATTATTGTCGGTTCAGCATTAACACACTTATAGAGCATACTCCCCACAGGCAGATTCAGGTGTCTCAGGCTCCTATTCAATTCCTCCTGTGAGTGGAATGCAGGAGTGGGAGGCAGGGGTGGACATTCTGGACTCTTTTCTGCATATTTGTCACTGGCCTTATGGTGTGTGAAGTCAATGCTGTTTAACCGCTTTGGCTCAAGGTTCCTCAGAGTCCCTGCATTCCATTGTCGCTGCTCATCTGTGCAGGCTATGCCAGTGAGCCCACTGGACACTGCATTCTGCACCTGTGATAGAATGTTTGTTACAAAAAAAGACATTCAGAGAAAATCCCATTATTAACATTTGTGTGACTGAGGACTATGTGATCAACTTAATCAAAACACATGCAAGTTTAATCATAAACTTACCTTGCTATTGTTCCCAGTGAGATGAGACCACTTATACTTACCACAAGGATATTTTACAAATCTTATTCATCCAGAAAAACAGTAACACTAAAGAAATACATGTGATGCTGACATGTTTAAATACATTTTATACCCTACTCACCTGGACTCCATAAACCTACTTTGCTTCACCAACATGAGATTTGACAGGATACTTACAGATTCCCCACATTAAAACAGCAGTTCTGTTGATTCACAAATACATGTTAACATAACCAATAAATCATGACATTCTCAATTCAGCTTTCATCCAACAAAACGTTTGGTCTAACTGCTATGTTAAGCCTGACTATTTTTTCATTCTGTGTCTAGATAAGGCAGTAATGCGCACTTTCATCTATAAAAGGAACGGAGAAAATACACTATAAACATCAATTACAAGACCAAGTAATGCGGAGATTGATCATAGAAATCACCTGAGAACTCTAACATAACTTTAGCCTATGGATTATAGTAACTGTCAGCACAACACATGTAGGCTGCTTGTATGCTGTAATCGCTTATGTTAAGTAATGTTAGACATAGAAATGCAAGTGACTTTGCTTTTTAGCCTACCTTCCATATAATTGAGGCTGCATGACTTTCTAAGGCCAGCGATGCAAGCGCATCCAGCCGTCTCTTCTGATCCGTTGTTGGAGACATGTACCCAAGCTGAGTGGTAAGAGCTGCTTGATTGTCTGGGCTGAACATCGGCCTTCAAAAATACCAATCCTTTTCCTTCCTCCTGGTGAAGAAGAACTTGGCCCACCTTACCACTGTGGAGGTACTGATAGGCCTCTGTACTCTTGTAATGTTTCATAGTGGAACCATCCACTCCCAAGGAGAGCACGAAGTAATGTAATAAAAAATGTCCCCATGCGTAATTTCAGGCCATTTTATCATGTCATCCACCCAATTATTAATCATGGACGGATGGGGTCCGGGCATACCATCCGACCTCCGAAGAGCCATTTGTGTTAATGATGCGCGTTTTTTAATTATTAGCTAGCCACCGCTCTAAGGTAATTCGCTAGCATTGACGGAAGTTGTGAAACGGAAACACAAACACAGTCGCGTTCGAATGGAACAGGGTCAAGTGGGCGGGGCTACTTAAGGCGAACAAGGGGACCCGCGCAGGTACGCCCATTCAGGTAATCAGGGGCAACCTAACATGAGATGGGCTCACAACAAAGGGGCGGGTTAACAGCCTAAGATTGACACATTGGATACAAATCACAATAACCTCATTTTGCCACATATGACATCACCCCACACTTAAAGTTGGTAGTCCCTGGCAACAGCTATTACAACAGTATAGTACTCAGCTCTGGTAGCAGGCAGGTAACTGTCCGAAAGTGATACGCTCAGATCGCCTAAGGGGCACAACATAATCTCTGACCTGCTCAGCTGGCTCAACCTGGGGCTCTATCCAGAATCCCCACACAGGGTGGTTTGGTCCAGTCTCAGCCTCAGCCTCTACTAGTGATTCTGGGGATCTGCGGGTGTACCTGTAGCAGGAATAAGACAGGGTTTAAGAGTTTTTCTTCAAAGTCCTTTCTTTCCCTGTCTTCTCGGACCTGACACGGTACAGTTGTCCTCCTTCCCCATCCTGGCCCACTACAACATATGGCTCTGGATCCCACGAACCCCCCAGCTTCCCTTGTGTCTGTGTACATCTGTTCTTCCTCCAGAGCCTTCCCCCTGGAGCAAAGGGTGAGTCCTGGGCCTTACGGTCAAATTGTCCATCCTCCTCTTAGCAAGGGAGTAAGCAAAAATCAACTGTTTGTGACGTTCCCCCACTCAACTCTCTGTGTCATACCTGACACAGAGAGTTGAGTGGGGGAACGTCACAGGCAGTCTTACATGCCGACCAAACATGAGGTACGAGGGGGCATAGCCAGTGGAACTGTATACTGTGGAGTCTGGACCAACATGGACCAACGCAGGGAGGTGGTCCTGCCAGAGACCCTGTTTCTCCTTCTCCAGGGTGCGGAGCATGCTCAACAAGGTCTGGTTCAGGCGTTCACACATCCCGTTTCCTTCAGGGTGATACGGGGTGGTCCTTCTTTTGGTGACATCATAAAGGTTACACAGTTCAGACATGAACTTGGAATCAAAATTGGGACCCAGGTCGGAGTGAAAACGCATGGGGCAACCAAAGGTCTGGACAACATGGGACCATAGCAATCTGGCTGTGGTTCTGGCAGTTTGGTCTCTCGTAGGGACTGCCCATGCATAGTGCGTGAACATGTCAGTCATTACTAGAATGTTCTGGTATTTGTCGGTAGGTCTACTTAGGCTCAAAAAGTCTAGGGCCACTATTTCTAGGGGAAACAACACTGAAATGGGCTTCAAGGGGGCCTTAGGTCACTTGGGTTTGGAGCAGTTTTTCAGTACAGAGCTTCAGGCCATGTTTCCAGAGTCTTTCAAACACCTCCTCGCAATGCTGCAAGTGAAAGTCAATATCTAGGGAGTACACAATTATATCGTCAAGGTAAACCAGTAGAGACTGCAATTTATCCACTCAGGCAATGTCGTTGGAAGGTCGCGGGCCCGTTGCATAACTCAAATGGCATCCTCTGGAACTCATACAAAGCTAGGGGCGTAGTGAAGGCAGTCTTTTCTCTGTCACGGAGGTCTACCTCCACCAGCCTGTGCCCACTTGCTAGGTCAAGGGTAGAGCAGGGACGACCTGTTCAATAGGGCGATATGGGCGACGCACTGCCAAACGGGAAAAGGAAGGGATTTTTTTTCTAATCAATTATATCACGGCAACAGTAGTTATCAGTGTTCTAATCTGATCTGACTGCCACTAAATGTCAAATCAGGCTAAAGTCGTGCTTCAAATGGCCCCGCCCGTTTTTGGGGCGATTTCAGTCAGGTTGAAAATCGCCCAGAAGTCTCTCATAGCCTGTCATGTAAAATCTAT
Source organism: Coregonus lavaretus (assembly GCF_964263955.1). Lineage (NCBI taxonomy): Eukaryota > Metazoa > Chordata > Actinopteri > Salmoniformes > Salmonidae > Coregonus > Coregonus lavaretus. Next base: position 40,744 of record NW_028161348.1, read on the forward strand.
TTTTTTCAAATTTCAAAGCTTTCAATACAATCTCTATGGGTTTCTGAGGGCTTGCACTTACGCGCTTTCGTCATACGTGACGTAACCATGAACGTAACTAAGCCAATAGCGGCTAGCAGCGTCTCTGTTGCGACCTGCAGTGTGGCGTTATCTTATGTTTTTAATTTGTACACTTAGTGGCATTATTTTATGTTTTTAATTTGTACACTTAGTTTACAAACATTCTGCCAACCATGGATTTCCAGTGGTGGGTTTTGGACTGATCTTGTTGATCGTGTACATACCCGCTACGAACGGACTAAATAATGAAAACGCTGCTGGCAGCGGAATCCAATACAGCTGGGAGACTTGGCTGGATGACAGAGTCCCGGACAGAGAAGTGGAGCCGGCCGGCTTCACCCTGGTCAGAGCGGAACGCGATCTGACAGTCACAGGGAAAATCGATCCTGGTAAGAGAGCGACTCTGTACCCCCGACATTGAACTGCTTTCTGTGTCACTGCGACCTTACTATCTGCCCCGTGAGTTCCCCCAATTGTTTGTTACCGTTGTGTACTTGTAACGATCCCTGCAGTCTGAGTCGGTTCCTGTCTGTGTACTAGTTTTTCTGCTCGGGATCTCCAGTTTCCCGAGGGTTCTGGAACGCTCCCTGCCTGGTTGCCGGGCAACGTTGCTAGGCGGGAGCTCTCTTGATTTCCGCACCTGCATCCCATCAGCAATCTGCACACCTGGTCCTGATCATCACCCTTCTTAGGCTCTGTCCTAACATCCATTCCCTGCCGGATCGTTAGCCATGAACAGTATGTTTATCAGTGGATCAGCCTTAGAGCATGTAGCGTTAGTTTTGTTGTTTTGCACCTTGTTTGCTTGTTTTGTACTTACCTCCGTTTTGTTTCATCTGCAGTCACTCATCCGGAACCTTCACCCAACCTCTGCCTGATGGTCGGCGGCTGCCGAGCCATTACTGGACCTACCACTGCACCCTCAACAACTCATCCACGCCACCCGCTCTGTTCCCTGGATTATTCAGCCTCACTCGTGGATCTATTAAATAAACACTCACCTTTGTTTCAACTTACCTTGTCCTGGTCTGCTTCTGGGTTCTGGCTTAGTAAACCGTGACAGTACTGTTGATAATCACAAGTTTACTGGAGAACTGAGACCAAGTAGAGACTTTGGACAGGGTGGATATGGTATAATAAAGGCAGTTTATTCAGAGGTAAAGATATCTGGAATCGCGTGCACGGACTCGTTCGTCAAACTCTTAGGGAGCTATCTGAAGAGAGCCCCGAAAACATTGTGTGCAGACATTTTATACAATAAATGATGTAGGTTGAATCTAGTAGTTCTGATCTTCTGATTGGTCCTGATGAGTTGGGCGAGGTCCCCTCCACTGTTGCATTGGCTCTGAGTCGGGTTCTCTGTCTTCAAATGTTCAGCCTAAAGAGAGGGGATTTTTGAGTGTGTGTGTTTAACAGTGATGATGTGTGTGTGTGTGTGTGTTATCAGTGATGATGTGTGTGTGTGTGTGTGTGTGTGTGTGTGTGTGTGTGTCCTCAGAGCAAGAACTCGTGAGTTGGAAGAACTGAGAGACCTATGGCGTGGGTGTTGTCCTTGGCCACCTACTGACAAGGCTGACAAGATAGGACTCTTTTGTCCATTGTTATAGGATAGGAACAGCATTGATTGAAAACAAATGCCCAACACAAAATGGGTCATGCACAAGATTTTAGTCAGACCAAGCTATAACATTATATATTTACTACGACAGTACATTCAACCAAAAGCTAATATAACAAAGGCATCAGAGATTATTTATAATCTGTCACAGAAACTGGAATCCATCTCCCCAGATCAGTCAATAAATGCTTCTGGTATTGACTTATATGCTGCCCCTGTCTTCATGTTGTTGCTGGACATATCTTTTTTAAAATGTGTGTAGGTCACCTAAATCATCAGAAAAATTGCCCCTCCTGAGAATTTTTTCAGGAGCCGCCACTGGGGTAGAGAACCAAGTAGCTGCGGTTAGAGACGCCAATGTGTCTTTAATAATGGGGTAGGGAAATGCATCTTTCTTTCTACCATCTTCCTTTCTCACCAGGGACTAGTGCTCTCCTGGATCACACCTTTTTCCAGCATTGTATGTTCATTATAGATGTCGGATCTTAATGTGACCATTTCGTTGCAGGAGAAAAATAATCCTGCAGCAGGAGGACTTGAATAAATATTGAAAATGTATAATCGCCGCCAAGGGGAAGGTGGAAGTGGTGTTTGTAGGCTATACAATGCAGTACCGTACTTAGGGGGCTATGATTTGGGGAAGGCTCTGCAAACCATACCATCAAGTATCATCAAGGATTCTCAGGGCTTGCTAGAGCATTGTGAACTGCCGTAGCGCAGTGGTCTGAGCAGCACGCCCAGTGCTGGGCAATCGTTTTGACACTTTGCATGAACGGAAACTAATGTTGGTGTAGCATACTGTTATTATTTAACCAATCCAAAGGATGCTACCTACTTGCCTCTAAAGTCACCTACCTTAGTAGGTAGCACTTTTCCAGGCTCTGTCGCAACCAGCCACGACCGGGAGACCCATGGGCGGCGCACAATTGGTCCAGCGTCGTCCAAGGTAGGGGAGGGTTTGGCCGGCAGGGATGTGGGTTCGTTTCCCACAGGGGGCCAGTATGAAAAAAAACACAAAAAAAACATGTATGCATTCACTAACTGTAAGTCGCTCTGGATAAGAGCGTCTGCTAAATGACTAAAATATAAATATAAATGTAAATGTTACTGCCATTTAGGATTCGAAGGCAGCATCACGTGATAACTTATTCACATTACAGCGAGCGTGAGATGTTTGTAGCCACATTGTAGTCACTGTAACAGCGTGAGCAACTAGTACTAGCAATTCAGTGAACAATTATCCCAAAATGGAAATATCTGACAGGAATAACAAGTAAACAAGTAACAGAATCAATCTCCTACTTCGCCTCTCCAACAGACATATATGATTGGTTCTTAGAGCTACTTAGATATTCTAGTGAATCCCACTAGTGAGATGTCAAAACGAATAATTGAAAGATACTACTTTTTGCTATTTTAAAACACCAAACCTCCCAAATACCACCAAATAGCAAAGTAATCTCATGTCTTTCATCTCACCTCCTTTTTCACGTAACCCATAAGGACAGCCTCCCCTCTGAGATAGTGTTCACGGTGAAGACGGCTCCATTCCACTACCAGGGGACCAGAGAGGAGCCCATCCACAGTTTCTCTGGCCACATCCAGTACCTCCAGGTAATGGATTATATGACCAATGAGGACCACTCTGAAAAGTGTTTTCATTGATGTTTTCATGTAACGCGTTATATTCTGTTATTCAAATGCACAATGTTTTATTTGCAATCCAAACTTAAATAAAATTCAAATCGATTTAATTTAAATTTAATGTAATTCAATTCAGGTGGATTCGGACCAGACCCATGACTCTTTCCTCCTGGATGCTTCCAAAGTCATCACAGAGGTCCATGACATCAGGGTCTCGGTGGATATCATCCCAATCCATATACCGCTCCATGTCTTTAACATGACCCTGGAGGAAGGGTCATCAGCGACCCTGACCAAGGAGGTCATACAGGTCAACAACAGACACTTCTCTCAGCTCAACTTTACCCCTACCTATATGTACAAATTACTTTGACTAACCGCAGATTGACTTGGTACCGGTACCCCCTGTACATAGCCTCGTTATTGTTATTTTATTGTGTTATGTTTTATTTTATTTTTTACTTTAGTTTATTTAGTAAATATTTTCTTAACTCTATTTCTTGAACTGCATTGTTGGTTAAGGGCTTGTAAGTAAGCATTTCACAGTAAGGTCTACACCTGTTGTATTCAGCGCATGTGACAAATAACATTTTATTTTATTTTATTTGAACTTCTTCTACCATGTATCTGAGCCACCAAGCCACGGTCATATTGAACATGCACACATTCCTGGACTCGCCATTTCTTTCTTCACACGCAAACAGGTTAGTAAAAGGTCGAAGGTCATCTACTGTAAGTTCTTATCTTCTTCAGGAGGAAATGATTGATGTAGAACCTGTTCTACCAGTAGGGTTTTGAGCGTAGTGTCTCTACTGGAGAGATAGATTTCCTAACTTCTGGGTCATTTCTGTGGTTTCAGGTGGATTCAGGACATATTTATTATGTCTATGATGGAAGTGATACATTGGCAGATAACTTCACCATCGTGGCCAACGACACCGACATCCGGAAGCACAGCTAGCCCTGCATGGGGTTTGTCCATGTGACGCCTGTCAACGATGTGGCCCCAGTCATAACAGCCAACAGGATATTAAGGGTGACTGTTTGAGTGTTTAAAACACAATAATAATGTATTAACAGATATGTCTAATAACATAGATGGAAGAACTGAAATACGCATGGAAGGAACTTGAGAAACTGGCCCAAAACAGAGTACAGTGGAGAATGTATGTGAGGTTACCTAAAAGTTGCTTTAGCCTCATGGTTTTGTGGATGGGATTTATAAGGAAAATGTGTCATTGGATTCTATTTTTAGGTGGGTTGAGGAAACTGTGACACTGGGTGTTTGGCAACATCCTTTACTTTTCAATTCTGTCATGGAGTTTAAAATTTGCCCTAATTGATCAAATACTTGTAATTCCTCACATTCTCTCAGCTACCCAACCCCTCTTTAGAGTAGCTGAGTATGATAATAAGAACATTAATTACCTATGGAGTATAATGATCTGGTTAAAGAGATAATCCTAGACCTGGTGAGATTTCTTCTGCTATTGATGAAGATTGTTACATCATTCAAATAAAAGTTATTTTTGTTCACATTTCTGAGCCACAGTTCAACAGTTCAATCTGTGTTATTGACGTGCCCAATCTGTCCACCAGGAGGTGCATATGAGCCACATTTATTTCCACCTACAGATCATTCAAGGGCATCATAGCACTCTACTCCACAGATATAATTGTGGCACCATTACTTCAAGGTGTGTGTTATGTTATGCTATGTTTTGTCAGGATTTGTGTAATGCTTTAACCCTCTGTCCTCTACTGTACCTTTCCCCCATGCAGGTGTGGGTGAAATCAGTCACAGAGCTCTGCATAGATGACCTGAGTGTTGAGGACAGTGACTCTCCTCCTGAGGACCTAGACTTCATCGTAACCCCACCTAGCAACGGACACCTGGCACTGAAGAGCTTCCCCTCCAGGCACATCTTGAACTTCACCCAGACACACATCCTCCGGGACAGCTGGTGTTTGTGCACAGTGGTGAGAATGCTACAGTAGATAAATATCAATCAGGGTTTAGCTTTGCCCTGAGACATGGCTGTAGAGTCTTCGGTCCTGTCTCAAGGCAAGGGGTCGCTGCACCTCTGCACCTAACAAAGGTTTGGAATTGTTTCACCATAAATTAATAAAAATTGTTTTTTAATGCAGGTGCCCTATCAGGAGGATTCCTCTTCCAGATCAATGATGGGCTGAACTTTTCCTCCCGTCAGATCTTCAGTACAACAGCCCGCTCCCTGTTCCTCAGCCTGGAGAGGAACCACGCCCTCACGGTGTTCCCAGGTAACACAACAGGAAATGGATATATAGACCTTGAACCAGACACTTAAGGTGTTCCCAGGTAACATAATAGGAAATAGAACTATAGCCTCATTCTCTAGTAAAGACCAAGGCTTTACTAACCTGGTCCCAGATCTGTTTGTGCTGTCTTGTCAACTCGCGTGACAGTGACCATAGGAGTTGGCAAGACAGCACGTACAGACCTGGGACCAGGTTGTAAAGCCTTAGTCTTTTTGCTGCATTATAGAGTCATTCTCAGCCTGTACTGAATCAGATTATCATGGTGCCAGCTGCCAGCCTGTACCAGCTGGTAATGTGGTAGGCTACTAAGTAACTTAATCATAATCATACTTAATGTTTCAGTAATTACGGATACTGGTCAGTGTCCTGGTTTATCAAGGTTATACGATAAAGAAGGTGGCATAGTCTTACATTATACAGTAAAGCAGTCCAATTGCCCTTGAAACCATGCTAATAGTGATACAGTACGTGATGTTTCCTTTAATCTATGCACACTTCAACAACAAAGTTTATCACATGATATTCTCAGTTTGTCTGCCTTCTGCTTATGTTTTCAATAATGTAATCTTCCAAGATATCCTGCCTAGCAGAGGAGGCTGGTGGGAGGAGCTTTAGGAGTGTGGGCTCATTGAAATGACTGGAATGGAATGAATGGAACGGTATAAAACATACGTAAACCACATGTTTGACTCCATTCCATGTATGCCATTCCAGCCATTCCAACGTCCTCTTATAGCTCCTCCCATCAGCCTCCACTGCTGCCTAGATAGCTGCACCTGAAAAAAATAACATTAAATCGCTACTTAGACTGCCCGTCCTCTTATAGCTCCTCCCACCAGCCTCCACTGCTGCCTAGATAGCTGCACCTGAAAAAAAAAAACATTAAATCGCTACTTAGACTGCCTGTCTGTGTTCTGCTTAGGTTTGTAATACTGCAATGTTATTCTAATAATGTTACAACAGACAAAGACGTTTGTACAAGATGCCTTTCACCAGACAGAGACGCACATGCGCAGAAGGTACGTCTATCGGGAAGAGGCATCCAGAGAATCCGTTCACGGAGCCACTCCATAGGTTTTATCCAGTTTTTTCTATGCAGGCTCAGTGAAAATCATCTCTCAGAATGGCCTTCTGGTGGTTACCAACAACAACGGTGATATAAGAGGGAACCACTCGATCCTTTACAGTGTTACCAGTCCTCCAAAGCTGGGGAGACTGGTCAGAAAACAGACAGACAACTCTACCTCAGAGATCTCCTCCTTCACACAAAACATGGTATGCCTGTATGTTAAAAGGGCAGTGCAGTCTAAATGTGATTTATCTGTGTTTTATACATTTCCACACAATGAGGTTGGAATAATACTGTGAAATTGTGGAAATTATGATAATACCCTTTAAGTGTAAGAGCTGTTTGAAAAGTCTGGCTGAAATTTCAGCTCATTTTGCATGGGTGGAGTTTTGGCTTGGCTGACGACATCAGGCGGTATAAGTTAATAGACCAATGACAAAGAGAGTTTCAAACCTCTTGGCCAATAACATCTAGTTTTCAGGTTACATATCCCTCCCATTAGGTTCCTCCAATTAGGCCCCTCACGCAGACCACTCCTAGACAATCCTTGCAACATTATTGCTTGAGAAATTGTTTTTTGCTAAGAAGCTATTTATGTTTCTTTTTGACAATTTTAATTAAAAAGAAAATCACAGTAAGATACTTCATTGTTACCCAGACATGATTTAATATTGAGATAAAAACAGCTGCATTGGACCTTTAAGAGAGAGAAACCACTGTATTTATGCCTGGAATGGGTATGTTTTCTTCATCCTATTTAGTCACGTCGATTACAGTGACTATGATAGCCACTCTAGTGCTTCTACAGGTAACATTTACAAGATGCATGAATAGTGTACTTGTAACAGCACCTTGCATTCTGAAGTTACAATATCCCTGTCCTTCTTCAACCCCACATCTTCAGCATCCATATCTCCTATGAACATGCTCCTGCAGAGCGCAACCCCATCCTCACTGCTAACACTGGTGAGTTATGTATTCTGTGCGGTGAGACAGACAGTCTCAGTTTGTTATAATGGAAAATTCCGGTAGGGGAAAAGGCCATATTTAGCTCTTAATAGCAGAATTCCTCCTATGCAGAATTCTATCGCATGACTATTCATTGTCCAAATCCATGTTAAACTATTGTTTATTTATTAGTTTATGTAACCGTCTATGTAACCTTTATTTTTCCACAGTTAAAAACAAATTCTGATTTGCATTGATACTCTGATATTGATGGATGTTCAATTATAGCTTTTTGTTTATGTGTGTTATTCTGTCTCACCAGGTGCGGTGGTGACTGAGGGGTGGTTGTGTTGTGATAGACAAGATGAAGCTGGATGCCTCTAACCTGCTGGGTAAGCTATTGGAACCCCAGCGACATTCTTACGAGGTCTGGTACCAAGTCACCTCTCTACCCCAGCACGGAGTCGTCACCGTGGGGGTACGCAACCTGACCAGCACCAAACCCAACTTCTCTCAGTTCATCCTGGATAAGTTCGGCACCACATACCAGCACGACGACTCCGAGACGATCCAGGACTTCTTCACCTTCGATGCGTGGCTGAACCGCAAAGGCCAACCTCCCCAGCGACCCTCAGAGCACAGCCTGATAGTGACAGAGTCCTTTGACCTCACAGTGACCCCCGTCAATGACCAGCCACCCCTGCTCTGGACCAAAGCCCCCAGTCTGAGGTTGCTGCAGGGGGACACGGTGGTCTTCAGCCCTGAGAACCTCCAGGTGGAGGATCCAGAGGAGATCCACTACAAGGTCTATACTCATTTTTATTTACCCTTCTTTCTTTTCCGTAAAATGCTTTCTGTCGTCCTTTACCCGACCCATGCATTATTTCTATAGGACTCACAACCCCTCATTGTTTATCCCTAACTTATTATTATTGTAATTTTTACAGTGATTCTGTTTTCCCTCCAATGTTCCCTCTAATGCCTTCTGTCTGTACTGGGTCTGAAGTTCAAATGTATGCAGATGATACAGTGATATATGTGCATGCAAAGAGCAAACAACAAGCTGCACAAGAACTCACTACTGTAATGGTCCAGGTTACAAAGTGGCTCAGTGACTCGTGTTTGCATCTCAATGTGAAAAAAACTGTTTGCATGTTCTTCACAAAGAGGGCAACAGATGCTACTGAGCCAGAAGTCTATGTGTCAGGGGAGAAGCTCCAGGGGGTATCTGATTTTAAGTACCTTGGCATCATACTTGATTCCAACCTCTCTTTTAAAAAGCATGTGAAAAAGGTAATTCAAATAACCAAATTCAACCTAGCTAATTTCCGATTTATACGAAATTGTTTGACTACAGAGGTAGCAAAACTGTACTTCAAATCTATGATACTCCCCCACTTAACATACTGCTTGACTAGTTGGGCCCAAGCTTGCTGTACAACAGTAAGACCTATTCAGTCTGTCTACAAACAGGCTCTCAAAGTGCTTGATAGGAAGCCCAATAGCCATCATCACTGTCACATCCTTAGAAAGCATGAGCTCCTGAGTTGGGAAAATCTTGTGCAATACACCGATGCATGTCTTGTATTCAAGATCCTAAATGGCTTGGCTCCCCCTCCACTCAGTATTTTTGTTAAACAGAAAACCCAAACATATGGCAGCAGATCCACAAGGTCTGCCATGAGAGGTGACTGTGTAGTTCCCCTAAGGAAAAGCACCTTTAGTAAATCTGCTTTTTCTGTGAGAGCTTCCCATGTCTGGAATACACTGCCATCAGACACACACAACTGCACCACATATCACACTTTCACAAAATGCTTGAAGACATGGCTAAAGGTCAATCAGATCTGTGAACATGGTCCCTAGCTGTGTGTTGCCGCTTTCCATGTCTGTTGTCTGTAACTTGTGAGGTGTGGAAACATTTTGTTGCTTTTATGAATTTTGTCTTGCTGCTTTTTGTTCTATGTTGCTCGGTCTGTATGCTACGTCTTGCTTGTCCTATGTTGCTATGTCTGTATGCTATGTCTTGTTCTATGTTGTTATTGTCCATATTGTAATTGTTTTTAATAACCTGCCCAGGGACTGCGGTTGAAAATTAGCCGGCTGGCTAAAACCGGCACTTTTACTGAAACGTTGATTAATGTGCACTGTCCCTGTAAAAATAAACTCAAACTCAAGCTGTGCGTGTGCGGTCGCGCAGCTCCCCCAGGACTGCGCGCAGAAGAAATACCATCCCGTGTAGACGCACAAGATTGAACTTTACTAGAGATTCACCCCGGTAGTTTACACTATCAATGTTTGTGATCGAATCAACATAATATTAGCTCCGTTAAATGCAACATACCAAAACAAATCTAACTATGCAAGACTTAGGCTGTGATTTTATTTTAGGCAGAGCAGATCAGAGGATGATTATTTTGCATTGAGCGGTCGAGTGTAGATGCGCTTGTTTTGAGATCAAAGCGCAGATCCACGTGTAGCCGCATGTGCACCTTTGTTGATATTCTTTGTTAGTTATGGAGTTATTAGCCCGGTTATAGCAAATTTCTGGATAGCAATGGTTGCTTCCTACAAGAGCACAAAACGTGTACATTTCTAGCCATCTTTGAAAAGCGAGTCAGGTAAATAGCTTTTTTATGTCTTAAAGGGGCAGTGTTGTATTTTTGAGACCGGCTTGAATAAGCTAAGAAGACAATAGGCAGAGAGTAGCATAGCCTACATTTTTTGTACGATTCTCTGTAATAACAATGGTATGGAATAATAATGCATTTTATTTTGTAAAGTGGTTTCTTGCATCACACAACAACATTTTCAGTCACCTACTTCTCCGTAGGACATTGATAAAAAGGTTAATGTCAAGCCCTGCATAGTGTTTTTTTAAAGTCCCATGGAATGTAGGCCTACATTGAACACCACACATGGCTGCTTCTATAGGCTGTATCATAGAATAGCTATTTCAATCTATTTCCATGTGAAAATGTCATGGGATGCATAAAACAAAGTGATGTTAGGCCACTCTGATAGGCCTACATTATAATCAAATAGCCACAGTAGCCTACTTGGCCACTGTTAAAACTGTAACTTAAAGCGTGTACAGCCTCAGTGTTCACAGTAAACGCGCGCCGGAAGTTGCACAGAATTTTCACAATGTTTAAGTTTCCACTCAGCAGACCTGAAATTTGCTCAGTGATGAAAAAAATGAGGGAACATTGTATACCTCCCTCCTTTTTTCTGTGAAGTGTGTTGCGACATGTCTGTGAAATGCACTTGAAATAAATTGTACATTTGTTGTGATTTGATTTAGGTGATCAGCAAACCCAACAATGGCTACCTGGCTCTGGCAGAGCACCTGAACGAGACAGTCTCTGCCTTCTCCCAGGCGGACATCAACGAAGGCAGGGTCCATTTCGTCCAGGACGGGGAGCCATCTTTAGGGGTGTTCTACTTCAGCATGACCGACGGGTTCCATCGACCTCTCTACAAGCTCTTCAACCACGGAGCTTGCCACGCTCAGCGGCAGCGAACCCGTCTTCCACATCCTGTCACCTCCCAAACATGGCAAGTTGGCTAAGGTGACCTTTGACCTCTCGGATGGATCCAATCACTCTGTGGAGAGCTTTACCTTCCGGGACGTGGTCCAGGGCAGGGTGGCCTTGTGGAGGCCCTGGGACACAGCAACAACACTGCCAATCAATCAAGATCTTTACTGTCCCAATTGGGAAATTTTGCCGACCACCACACAACAGAGGTCCATGTGTCCATGCTCAATGACTCTTTCAAGTTCCTTCTGTGGGCGGATAATGTCCAGCCAGTTGTGGGAAAGTTTCTGTTCACCATCGTGCCATATGACAAGAGTATAAACCTCACGACCAGGTCACCTGGGCACAATCAAACCACAGGCGACACAGGGACTACAATACACTCTGCTACCCACCCTCACACCACGAACTACAAGACCCACAACAAAAAGACCCTGCAGAAACAGTTCAAAGGAAACCAGACCCTCGGAGGTCACCCCATCATCCCCACTGTCCCCAAGACCACCCATGGGAAACACGGCCCCCACAGGAACACCCCAGTCTGGGTAGAGTCCCTGCCCCGGCCGGCCTCCGACCCCCTGCTGCTCATCCTGCCCTTCCTGGCCTGCTTGCTGCTCATCGTCATCCTGGTGGTATTGATCCTGGTGCTGAGGCACCACAGGGAGAAGAAGGCCTTATCCAGGGGACTCATCCAAGAGCTGACAGCTGCAGCTGGAGGCCCAGAGGGGAGCCCCGACCTGGGCTGGCCTGAGAGGAGCATCGGAGTCCCCTCCGTGGTGGTCACCCCACTGCTGGGCCCTAATAGTTGCCCCAGTAGCCCGGTTCTCAATGAGCTGCGAAGAGGAACGCCGGTTCCATGTGACCCTTGTCTTCTGCTCTGGGCGGTGGACGTTGTTCCTGATATGGTCCAGGCCCAGCACTGTCGAACTCCAACCACTCTGAGAGACAACTAGTACTGGGTCTAATTGATCTCCAACCCATTCCCATACCTTGAAAAAGAGATACTAACTAAACTTTATACTTTTGAGTAACTATTGAGTACTGTCAAACCCCCACACCTACTCTGAGAGACAATCAGTACTGGGTTTGATTGATCCCATACAGCTGAAACAGAGGTTTAACCTCAACTTGTACCCAATGTGACTATTGACTACTGACACATTCCACATTTAGATCTTTTTCAATGTTGCTGCTGACTGCTGGTTTGAAAGCTAACCAAACTCTTAGGACTCTTGTTCCCCAGGTGTTATTGTTGAGCCTGCATCAATGACTCATTTTGTGTGAATGGGTGCCATTTCTTATATGGAAAGTTTTTAATTGGTTCTACTATTCGCCCTTTGTTACAATGTTTTACTTATGGCAGCTCACTATTTTATACCTTTTTGACCAATTAGTGTTGAGCCAATATGTTTCATTATGTCTAATACCACTGGGTAAATGCAGACTTTAAAAAATCTGTCTCTATTTTCAGGCAACTAGCCTACACTGTTTCTTTCTGTATTTACAGTACCTGTTTGTAATCTGTTTTATGTAAAAGCAACAATGTTTTTGATCATCATATTCACATAATTAACAGCAAAACTAAAACCTGTGTTGCAGTTTGCAGTATGTAGTTAACATAGATTTGATTACATTACATATGTAGCAGTCAAGAAACAAAGCTTAATCAATTCAACCTGTCAGTGGTTAGAATACCACACCACAGGAATAGTGGTAGCAAGAGCCATATATACAGTACCAGTCAAAAGTTTGGACACACCTACTCATTCAAGGGTTTTTCTTTATTTTCACTATTTTTTACATTGTAGAATAATAGTGAAGACATCAAAACTATGAAATAATACATATGGAATCATGTAGTAACCAAAAAAGTGTTAAACAGATCAAAATATATTCTTCAAATAGCCACCCTTTGCCTTGATGACAGCTTTGCACAATCTTGGCATTCTCTCAACCAGCATCACCTGGAATGCTTTTCCAACAGTCTTGAAGGAGTTCCCACATATGCTGAGCACTTGTTGGCTGCTTTTCCTTCACTCTGCCGTCCGACTCATCCCAAACCATCTCAATTGGGTTGAGGTCGGGGGATTGTGGATACCAGGTCATCTGATGCAGCACTCCATCACTTTCCTTCTTGGTAAAATAGCCCTTACACTGCCTGGAGGTGTGTTGGGTCATTGTCCTGTTGAAAAACAAATGATAGTCCCACTAAGCCCAAACCAGATGAGATGGCATATTGCTGCAGAATGCTGTGGTAGCCATGCTGGTTAAGTGTGCCTTGAATTCTAAATAAATCACAGACAGTGTCACCAGCAAAGCACCCCCACACCATAACACCTCCTCCTCCATGCTTTACGGTGAGAAATACACATGCAGAGATCATCCATTCACACACACCGCGTCTCACAAAGACACTGCGGTTGGAACCAAAAATCTCAAATTTGGACTCCAGACCAAAGGACAAATTTCCACGGTCTAATGTCCATCACTCGTGTTTCTTGGCCCAAGCAGGTCTCTTCTTCTTATTGGTGTCCTTTAGTAGTGGTTTCTTCGCAGCAATTCGACCATGAAGGCCTGATTCACACAGTCTCCTCTGAACAGTTGATGTTGAGATGTGTCTGTTACTTGAACTCTGTGAAGCATTTATTTGGGCTCAAGAAACTTTCAATGTTTTTGAAATTTTCCAGATTGACTGACCTTCATGTCTTAAAGTAATGATGGACTGTCATTTCTCTTTTCTTATTTGAGCTGTTCTTGCCATAATATGGACTTGTTTTTTTAACCAAATAGGGCTATCTTCTGTATACCCCCCCCCCCCCTCATAATTCTAATGAAAGTGCGCCACCCCATGGGCCTCCCGAGTGGCACACTTGTCTAAGGCACTGCATCGCAGTGCTAGCTGTGCCACTAGAGATCCTGGTTTGATTCCAGGCTCTGTCGCAGCCGACCGCGACCGGGAGACCCATGGGGTGGCAAATGGCCCAGCGCCGTCCAGGGTAGGGGAGGGTTTGTCCGGCAGGGATGTCCTTGTCCCTTCGCGCACTATCGACTCGCCCAACCCGGGAGCCAGTCCGCTGACTCAGTCGCCAGGTTTTTCCTCCGGCACATTGGTGCGGCTGGCTTCCGGGTTGAGCGGGCACTGTGTCAAGAAGCAGTGCGGCTAGGTTGGGTTGGGTTGTGTTTTGGAGGACACACGACTCTAGGACGCACAACCTTCGACTCTCGACCTTCGCCGTACGGACACGGGAGTTGTAGCGATGGGACAAGACTGTAACTACCAATTGGATACCACAAAAAGGGGGTAAAATATACAAAAAGGTTGCATTAATCTCATTGTCATTTCATAAGTTCTGCATGTATTGCAAAATACACAGATATCCTATACATTATATACGGAAGGCCTTATACACTATTTATACAAAAGTTTGTGGACACCCCTTCACATGAGTGGATTTGTCTATTTCAGCCACACTCGTTGCTGACAGGTGTATAAAATCGAGCAAACAGCCATGCAATCTCCATAGACAAACATTGGCAATAGAATGGCCTTACTGAAGAGCTCAGTGACTTTCAATGTGGCACCGTCATAAGATGCCACCTTTCCAACCGGTCAGTTCGTCAAATTTCTGCCCTGCTAGAGCTGCCCCGGTCAACTGTAAGTGCAAGTGCTGTTATTGTGAAGTGGATACATCTAGGAGCAATGAAGTGTTAGGCCATACACTAGAGTGCTGAAGTGCGTAAAAATCGTCTGTCCTCGGTTGCAACACTCACTACCGAGTTCCAAACTGCCTCTGGAAGCAATGTCAGCACAATAACTGTTTGTTTCCATGGCCGAGCAGCCGCACACAAACCTAAGATCACCATGTGCAATGCCAAGTGTCGGCTGGAGTGGTGTAAAGCTCATCGCCATTGGACTATGGAGCAGTGGAAACGCGTTCTCTGGGGTGATGAATCACGTTTCACCATCTGGCAGTCCGATAGACTAATCTGGGTTTGGCGGATGCCAGGAAAACGTTACCTGCCCCAATGCATAGTGTCAACTGTAATGTTTGGTGGAGGAGGAAAAATGGTTTTTCATGGTTCATAGTTCCAGTGAAGGGAAATCTTAACGCTACAGCATACAATGACATTCTAGACGTTTATGTGCTTCCAACTTTGGGGGAGGCCCTTTCCTGTTTCAGCATGACAATGCCCCCATGCACCGGTAGTGAGCGAGGTCCATACAGAAATGGTTTGTCGAGATCGGTGTGGAAGAACTTGACTGGCCTGCACAGAGCCCTGACCTCAACCCCATCGAACACCTTTGGTATGAATTGGACCGCCGACTGCGAGCCAGGCCTAATCGCCCAACATCTGTGCCCGACCTCACTAATGCTCTTGTGGCTGAATGGAAGCAAGTCCCCGCAGCAAAGCCTTCCCAGAAGAGTGGAGGCTGTTATAGCAGCAAAGGGGGGACCAACTCCATATTAATTCCCATGATTTTGGAATGAGATGGTCGACGAGCAGGTGTCCACATACCTTTGGTCATGTAGTGTAGGTTGTATTGATGTTTTATCCTTTGCGTGTCGTTTTTTTGTAACTTGTGCCAGCCCAATATTGCAGACCTTTAAACATCTTAAATGAGTAGCCTATGTTTGTCTGGACTGACCTTTTTAGTTTCCTTAAAGACTGTAGTACAGCTTTTGTTTCTTTATATCCTTCCATTAAGTGCTACACTTTTCCACCAGACCAGTTCATAGGGGCGACGTGGGGTTGACTGGGGAAGAGTGAGGTACACACAAGGGGGGAGGGTATGATTTCACATACACACACTCTGTTAAAGGAGAACTCAACAAGATTTAAGAATGATTCAAAAGTAACATTCTCAAACATTGTAATATGCTTCTGATTACTATCAGAAAGGACATCAGGCCCATTTTTGGACAGTTAGAAATATGTTTTAAATCAAGTTCTAACAGGCTTAGTCTGTTTCCAGAGAGAGGGCCCCTGCCAGTGGAAATAAAATGGCCTCTTTTGTTCTTGGTAATGAATGGACTCATGCTTCTTTGTGAGCATGAACAGTAACTTCAAAAAGGTGCCGCCACAAAACAGTCTTCAATGATTGTGGTCTGTGGACATCAAATAAACAGCAAGTTCGGCTCTCATTAATAATTAGACAGGGGTGTGATGGTAGCGGAAATCATTCCAACTGTATAGAGAGACAGTGTGTTTGACATTGATGCCATTGCAGTTTGGCTGCACAGTTCCGAAGACTGCTATAATAATAACACCCTTCCAGTTGTGAAGATCTGGTGCGTTGCACAGACGGACTGAAATGTAGTCGATCCCAAACATGCAGTCCTTCTGAGAGAGAGGAGCAGCCAGTCTGTGTAGGAATGAGTAATGACTGAATCAGCTGGTTGTACTGTGCTTTGAACTTTGCTCTGAGAGAGAGTGAGTGAGTATGACCAAAAGCTGTTTGGCCTATGCTTTTCCTGACTAACTTAACCCACGCAGATAATGTTTGTGAATGTGAACTTCCATGAGGACAAACTTGAATAGCGCCGTCCCAGCACCTCTATAAAACAAAGTAGCCTATCACCTGCCCAGATTCACACACAGAGAAAATAAAACATTTTGATTAAAGCGGAATGAAGGTGGGATCTGCATTGAATAGCAATGGCTATTTGGCATTCATTTACTGATTCCACTTTGTTCATGTTTATTTGCCACTAGTGTGTGAATCTGTGCGTGACAGTAGGCTGTCAATTCGAGATTGTGCAGATTGAAAATGGGCCAGCCTGAATGCACATGATGCGCTGTTTCAAGTTGTCGAATGAGGGTTTGTAAAGTCATGAAAAGGCATGGACATTTATTTCATAATTTTTGTTAATGTAATTCATGAAAGCACACTTAAATATTATCAATCACTTAAAAATCGACATATCAGCCATCATCGGAATGACCCTTCAGTGCGTCTGTGTGTTGCAGTGCGAGTGGGCCAGAGAGAGAGTCATGGAAAATGTGTATGAACCCTTAAAATTATCAGAGGTCTCTATAGCATAGCATTTGTGAATTTCGGTGAACATAGTCTAATGAACCGACTTGGAAAAAGACAGATCCTGCACTTCTTCCATCCCAAGTCAAGCACTGGACCTGGGTGATCAAATACAGAAAACCCAGTTCAGCAATATAGCTGTGTGTTAACAACAACAACAAACCATTTACATCCCTTAAAGTGTTTCAAATGTAGCTTGACCCAGAGCTAGTGGAAAAGGAATCTAGTCTAAATAATGAACGCAGTGGAGGAGGAATAACTTGACCTATGGGGATAGGACAAGAGATGGTGTCCTATATCAATAACAGTGGGCCTGGTAATACTACCCGAATTGCAGCCATGCTGTCCACTGAATGTAGACCGGGCAAACATGAGAAAAATGACTTTGTGTGATCAAGTGAATATACTGTGATAAAGGTCCCTTCTACATGTATTAGGCGATGTGTGCTACCCCAGTCAACCTTGTAAAATAACTTACATACATTAGACTTATGGCTATCATCCAACAACTGTGTTTTGGGAGGATACCAATCAATGGTCCTTCAATCGTCAAATTCACATACAGTCCGTGTGTAGGAGGAAGGATTTCATTTCAAAATTGTCCTTCGACATCAGGGAATCCCACAGAGACATAATTTACAGTATTATTCTGGCTGAGTTCTTTGTGCCTCCCTCCTCCCTCTCCGTTGGGAACAATAAGAAGGAACGGAAAATCAGGCGTTCTGTTCTCCTCCAGTGTTCTAGAATCTGCAAGCTTGTTCCTGGCACAGAGCTCTCTGGGAGGTCTCAAATAATGAGGTTCAGAAACTACAACAGGATATTGAAATACCAATCCCCCCTTGGTTGGCCTCTCTATGATCTCACACACACACACACACAAAAAGAGACATGTTACTCATATTTGCCAAGAGACTGAAATTATGTTATATTTGTTCAGAGAAAAAGGCAAATGAGGGGGATTCAATGCAACAGGTTAAACATGTCTTGATTGCAATTCTATACAGTTTCCTTATTGAAGACATTCTACTAATTTCTGAAGTAACACTTATTGTATGTGATGATTTAACATATCCTGTCATGCTAGACTAAATTATCAAGTTTTGTGGACAACAACACTGTCAATGAAGGAGTATCTTCAGTATCTTTCTCCCCCATTTCCCATCTGTCACTGCATTACCTGCAAAGATCCACTCACTTCCGACTGTAGAATGGATGAATAATCTTGTCATGGAAAACTGAACAAGTCATTCAAGTGCCCTCTCTCTTCCGGGCACTTTATTTATCATCTCTATCCCTCGTTCTTTCTCTCCCTCTCTAAGCCCCCCCCCCCCCCTCCCCCCTGCTCTCTGTATCCACCCTCCTTTTTTCGGGGCCTTATATTATATCTTCTTCGTATTTCTGCAGTGCCTCCTCTAACTTCCCAGTGATCTTCTGGAAGAAGCCGATCTGCTGCTGGAGGTGGTGTTGCATCTGGCTCTTGAAATCACGTACGCGCGTGCGGTGGAAGTGCTGGATCTCAGCCAGCGTGGCGCAGGAAATGATGTTACAACGCTCGTTGATGGTTGATCCCTCCCCTTCCTGTTTCTGGCACTCCTTCACTTTGGTTAGGGCACCTGAGGAGAGAGGTGGAGGAGAGGGAGAGGGGAAAAAGATGGGTGGGAAAGGGGTCATGGAAAGGGTTTGAGAGAAGGGTATCAAAAGTATTCCTATTAGTGGTGAAAAGGAAAAAGGCTATCTTTAGTCGTGCAAACTCTAGTTGAATCCTAAATCTGCCTTTTTGAAAAGTTTTAACATGACGCAGAAAAAGGAGTTGACCATGGATTCGTACCATTTACTCTCTGGCCATAGAGTAGTAGACTGAAGCCAATGCTCTGTGGTCCCACTCACACAGAGTTAAAATTGTCTAACTCAAAGCAGTCGGTCTGATTTACAGCTTATTGCTCTGTGGAGTATTCAGGCTAAGAGGTTCTCCAAGGCCACAAACACTGAACAACCTTTTTCTAAGTGAATAGCTAAGAACAGCAATAGTTTTACAAGTTGTAATGAGACATGAACCACAAAAGTGTTACTGTGAAGTACACATACTTGAGCTCTGAATGTGTAAATGGAAGATAAGACTTCGCCGCTGCTTTACTGAATAACCTTCACTACAGCCATTAGAATACACCCTTATCTAGGGAATATAAATACAACACACGTCACACACGCACACACCCACACAAACTTGGATTAATAAATATACTAATGATATGAAATTAACTTGGACTTTGTTCTTTTCAGAGCTCGCATGTGATTACAGAACCAGTGCCAGTGGTAAGAAGTTTCTCCAGGCAATACTGTGGAGCAGCTCCCCAGATCCCCACCCTTGGAGAGGAAAATAATTTAATCCTGAGGCTGCTTCCATTCTGCATTCCAACATTCCCAGGGCAACGCCGGACAAGGGGCCCCGGAATATCCTCCTCCTCATTCTATTCAGATGTAGGATAACCTAACCTTCAATGTCTCAATTGAACTTGGACTGCATAGCATGTAACAAACAGTGCCCCATATTTATGTACCTACTGTGTGATAAATCAAAGTGACAAATCAGAGAATGTTGTGTTACTTGGTCAAATGAGAATGAGAGAGTTCTGTTGAGCCATGTTTCCTTCCTCGAAGACTAGGCCTATCTGCAGTATCTTTGAGCCCTGCAATGTGATTGTAGGCTCCTTTGGCTGAGTTCTATTCAAATGGTTACTTCAGCATTTGGCAGATGTCAGAGGTTTATGTGCCAAAGTCCCAACCTCTGATCTCACTCTCGAGTGGGTGTGAGACAAAATTTGTGCAAGGACAGCGAATGAAATATCATACCCTTCCAGTCATGTTCGAGTGCATTACTCAACAGCAAAAACTGTAACAGCAAACTTTTGCCAGCGAGCACAAAAGTTTAACATAATACAAAACATGTGTGCATCATGTTACACGAACTGAAGTAACATTCAAAACACAAAGGATTTTGATGCAAGGGATTTCATGGAAAGCCAAGGCAACCTTCATTTTTTGTTCATCATTAACATAACATCTGCATGACATGAACCCTGAGGTTAGTGACCAAAGAAATTAAATACTAATGAGGGTGCAGCCAAATGGCCATGGTCAGAGGGGCTTTGACCAGTCTATAAACTCTATTTCTATGGCAGAGACCAGAGACAGTTGTGACACCATACCGTACCTTTCTGAACATGTATGATATCAGGGTAGTTGGCCAGGTGTCCCTTGTACAGGTCCAGCAGGTCCGATATGGGGTCCAAATCCTGTCTGGGCTGCTCAGCAAAGTAGTCTCCTATAGCCTCGTAGGCCTCTCCTGTGAATGCTATGGCACGGTTCAGCCCTACAGAATAGGCCTGTTGGTCCATCTCAAAGGCTTGACCAAGCAGTTTGAAGGACTGGCCCACTTTCTGATACTCTTTCTTAAAGCCGGTGATCTGCTTCCTGGCAAACTCGTTGATGGTAGCGTTGACTACCAGACAGTTCTCATCCATCTTCTTGGTGAAGGCTTTGAAACTGTCTATTTTGCTCTCTACCTCCTGTAGGTCCAGTGGAACGGCCGGGGTGGAGATGGTCAGGAAGAAGTTAGCTCCAGTCAACTCATCCTTCTCTGCCTTTCTCTTGCCTGTCTTCCACGTCTTCTCGTCTGTGCTGGGGCAGGTGAGGAAATGCTGGAAGACATCACACCTGGCCAGGACAGGATGGCTCGTCATGTGGTTCATCCACCATATTAAACCTTTTCTGCGTTTGGAGACAAAGTCCTGTTCGAAGCGCCCCGTGGCCTGTTTCTCAGGCAGATGGGGGACTGATATGACAGGGAATCGTTCGACTAGGCGGGCATAGAGCCAATCAAAGTGCTTGTACCTTCTATTCACCTGGCTCTGGGTATGGGAGGGAGTCAGTCTGTATGACATGTAACTCTTCATGCCTTTGAATTTAGTCTGTTTGGTGGGGTCATCGATGGAGCAGGTGAATGGGTATGGGTCTTCTTGCCACTCTGGCCCATATTGGCCCATGACAACACAGATATTGTCCCCGTCCTTGACGAAGGCAGCCGCCTCGCCCAACACAAAAGCCTCTCCGCCTGATTTCACAAAGGTTGAGAACCTGTTGAGGTTTTTTCCCACTGTGGCTGAACTTTTGGCTTGGGCACTGCAGCGTCTCTCAGGCAACGTGGTAGTGACCGTGTATGCTGTGGAACTAGTTCCATCATTGTCATGTATCGTTCCAGATTCATCCGCCACAGTCGAGCTGTCATCCCAGTCATCATCCCAGTCATCATCACTACCTTGACTGGTCTGGTAACTGTGGTGCTGTGGAGTTTGCACAGGATAAGCAGAGTGGGTGGGGTTAGGAACGTTCATGTTCTCAGCACGAGAGTGGGACTGGAAATGGTATGATGAATCATATCCACTTGATGGGGAGTGGGGTTGATCATGATCTGCCGACATGACATTGTTGTTGGACGATATGTCAGATGATTCATTTTTTAGAATCTCCACATATGAGGCTGGAAAAAGACCCGTCTCCCCTCTGCTGTTAGCTCCCTCTAGCCATCCTTCGATATCTTGTTCGCTGTACAAAGTAACAACTTCGTTCTCAGTAATCGATATCTCTCCTGGATTTTCGGAACTAAAGTCGTACAAGGCTCTCGCTCTAAATGCCATAGTTTATAACAAAAAACAGTACTGATATTAATTAGTCATGCGAGCGAGCCATGGGATCACCGTATCACTTTGTATTCATCACCAACCTCTTTAGTTTTAGTTCTTTGCAATGGGGCTGTAGAATCTCGTCGAAAAGTTGTAAAGCATGCGCTTGTAGTCTGTAAATTCATGCGTAAAAGGCAAAGAACAATGTCTTATTTTTCTTCATGAATTGGTAGGAGGGAGAAAGTCCTACTCCAGATGCTTCATACTCGTAACAGGACTAGTCCTCACACGTAATAAGCCTGAATAATCGAGGGTGGAGCTAGTTCTAGGTTACATTCAACCTGGTTTTAATGTCTATGCATTCAACAGGCAACACAGCAGCAGTCACCAACAAGTTTGGTCAAGTGGCCATATTGTTGCCTTATTGTTACAATGTTGCAATATTGTTATAACGTCATTATACGTATTATTACTGCACTATGCATGTAACGTGCATTAGGATTTTCACAAAATAAACGTAACCATTTCATGCTACTGGATTCCGTCTGTTTTACTATTTTGAGAAGTTTGGGGCATTTGCAACATCTGGTGTAGCCTCTATCCAACGGGATTTCAACGTCCCCAAAATTTTTATATCATTCAAATTAACCAAGAATAATCTAAACCTGAAATTATACCACGACGGTGTGATAATGCCACATAGGTATGTGAAGTGTGGCCTAACATTGATTGTTTCTCTGTTATCTGTGCTATGTTATCCCATAAGGTAAACCTCGTATTCATTGTTATATATATTGTGTATTTTCATTAGGCTACAATGCAGTGTTGTAAAGTATTTAAGTAAAATACTTTAAAATCAAATCAAATGTATTCATAAAGTCATTTTTACATCAGCAGATGTCACAAAGTGCTTATACAGAAACCCAGCCTAAAACCCAAAAAAACAAGCAATGCAGATGTAGAAGCATGGTGGCTAGGAAACACTCCCTAGAAAGGCAGGAACCTAGGAAGAAACCTAGAGAGGAACCAGGCTCTGAGGTGTACTACTTAAGTCGTTTTGGGGGGTATCTGTACTTTTCTTTACTATTTATATTTTTGACGACTTTTACTCCACTACATTCCTGAAGAAAATAATGTACGTTTTACTCCATACATTTTCCCTGACACCCAAAAGTACTCATTACATTTTGAATAGTTAGCAGGACAGGAAAATGGTCCAATTCACGCACTTATCAAGAGAACATCCCTGGTCATCCCTACTGCCTCTGATCTGGCAGACTTACTAAACACAATTGCTTCATTTGTAAATTATACTGAACAAAATTATAAACGCAACATGTAAAGATCCCAGAAATTTTCCATATGCACAAAAAGCTTAATTCTCAAAAATGTTGCACACACATTTGTTTACATCCCTGTTAGTAAGCATTTATCCTTTGCCAAGATAATCCATCCACCTGACAGGTGTGGCATATCAAGAAGCTGATTAAACAGCATGATCATTACACAGGTGCACCTTGTACTGGGGACAATAAAAGGATGTGCAGTTTTTTCACACAACACAAAGCAACAGATGTCTCAAGTTTTGAGGGAGTGTGCAATTTTCGGGCTGACTGCAGGAATGTCCATCAGAGCTGTTGCCAGAGAATTTAATGTTAATTTCCCTACCCTACCAACGTCGTTTTATGGAATTTGGCAGTACATCCAACCCGCCTCACAACCGGAAACCACGTGTATGGCGTCGTGTGGTCGAGCGGTTTGCTGATGTCAACGTTGTGACGAGTGCCCCATCAAGAGAGTGCCCCAAGCACAACTTGTATCGTCGCGTATAAACCACTAGAGGTCAATACATGCACATTATTGGAGGAGGGATGAAGTTCTCTCACTTTGAGGCCACGGTTAATTGTCATGTTTTTCAAATAATAAAACCTAGATGTAACGATGGTGACAGGTTTTGTGTAGCAAATGGGACAGCCTTGCAAAAAAAATAAATCAGTCAAGTAAATGAAGCAAATACTGTACAAAGGTCACGTGACGTCAAGTGACGAGTGGGGGAGGTCATAAAATCCAAGAAAACCGACTTAAGTACGTTTCCGGGTTTCGACCAAGTTTCAAAACGGTGGTTGAGGTTTTAATTTGAACCACTCCAACTTTACGCGATAGTATAGCATCAAAAACATTATTACTTTGATTTATAAGGTTTCAAATGTCTGAGATATATCATATAGTCGGGTCTAACCAAATGAAGTCTATAGCCGGATATCACCGTTTCGCTCGAATATCTTTCATTATGCTACGCCGAAAAAGGGGTTGTCACTAGTTACCACAGCCACAAAGTCAAATTGGCAATATTGTAAAAATTAATGAAAACAAAAATTTGCTTTTTGGTCTTCATTTAAGGTTAGTGTTAGGATTAATACTATTAGTGTGGTTAATGTTAGGTTTAAAATACGATTTCAAGAAGATACATTGTAGAAATGGGCGGGGTTTAGACATAATTATGACTTTGTGGCTGTGGGAACTATTGAAGACCCTGAAAAAGCTTTCCATACTTCCTGCAACATATCCTGTACAGCCCAAACTCGGATTCTTGCTAAGGAATAGGGACCAAAACAAAGCCAGGTGAAGAGAAGGCCGTGCATAGAATATCAAGCTCACATTTATGTTAACTAGTCTATAAGAAAATAGTAATTGCATAACCCACAGAGTTTCAACGCGTTGAAACCAACACACTCCGCACACCTTGATTATCTTGCTGTTTTTGGCCAAGGTGGGGAATACAAAGACAAAATAGTTTACACCAAATCAAGATTTGAATGCATCCATTTGACCTGGAATACGCCGAACCCAACCAACTTCGTTGTTGAAACTTCTCTTTTTTTGAAGAGCACGTCAAACTGAAGTATTTCATGGATTATCTGGTATGGTATTTTCCTTTGCTTTTCATGCTGCCATGTGATAGGCGCAGGCGCTGTCTGTGGCTTTAGTTAACTTTGACTTCAGATAATTAGCCAATTTTTGTATTTTATAATTGATTAATTGAACACCGTATAAAGGATTTTGGGGTCAGTCTATCGATCTGGTCTGCTTGGAGGACCATTTTACACCAACAAAATTGCAACCATTGCAGCTGGGCCAACAAACAATCTTGGACCACCCTTAGTTTTAGCCATAATATGCTAGTAGCCTAGTCATAAAGTCGGTATCCTTCATAATGGCCATTAGGCCAGCTGTTTAAAGTTTGATCTCATTCTAATATTTTGATCACATTATATGGGCTTCATCCTATATGTGTATGTGTTGTGTTTTTTTCTCATGGGTTTTGTGTTAACATGTCAACATCTGCCCTCCAAATCTATCACACGAGGGGTATACTACACTACAAAGGAGGATCAATAAGTTAGCCAGCTGACTTGAATAAACAACTAGAAATTACTATAGATTTGTTGGTTAAATGAGAAATCTAAACATAGATATGTGTTTTTGGTTGTTGAGTCCATTAGACCATGCTCATTTTAAGCTTATCTTAAAAAAAGTTACACTGCCTTCAGAAAGTATTCATACCCCTTGACTTATTACACTTATTGTTGTGTTACAGCCTGAGTTAAAACATTGATTTAAATTTTTTTTCTCTCACCCATCTATACACAATACCCCATAATGACAAAGTGAAAACATGTTTTTATACATTTTCTCAAACTTATGGAAAATGAAATACAGAAATATCTCAATTATTCCCATGAGTTAATACTTTCTAGAAGCACCATTGGGAGTGATTACTGCTGTGAGTCTTTCTGGTTAAGTCTATTATTCTTTTCAAAATTCTTCAAGATCTGTCTAATTGGTTGTTGATCACTGCTAGACAACCATTTTCAGGTCTTGCTATAGATTTTCAAGTAGATTTTAAGTCAAAACTGTAAATAACTTGGCCACTCAGGAACATTCACTGTCGTCTTGGTAAGCAACTCCAATGTAGATTTGGCCTTGTGTTTAAGGTTATTGTACTGCTGAAAGGTGAATTCATCTCCCAGTGTATTTTTATTCTGTACAGGCTTCCTTCTGTCAGCTAAGTTAGTATTGTGGAGTAACTACAATGTTGTTGATCCATCCTATCACAGCCATTAAACTCTGTAACTGTTTGTAAGTCACCATTGGTCTCATGGTGAAATCCTTGAGCACTTTCCTTCCTCTCCGGCAACTGAGTTAGGAGGGACGCCTGTATAATAATAATAATAATAATAATATGCCATTTAGCAGACGCTTTTATCCAAAGCGACTTACAGTCATGCGTGCATACATTTTTTTTGTGTATGGGTGGTCCCGGGGATCGAACCCACTACCTTGGCGTTACAAGCGCCGTGCTCTACCAGCTGAGCTACAGAGGACCACTCTTAGTAGTGACTGGGTGTATTGATACACCATCCAACGTGTAATTGATAACTTCACCATGCTCAAAGGGATATTCAATGTCTGCTTTTTTTTTAATCAATCTACCAATAGGTGCCCTTCTTTGTGAAGCATTGTAAAACCTCCCTGGAATTTCAATCTCAATTTAATCCATTTTAAATACAAAATGTGGAAAAAGTCAAGGGGTATGAATACTTTCTGAAGGCACTGTATTTCTGAATATGTAGGCAAGTTAGCTGGCTGACTCATTGAATCTACTTTGTAGTATACCCCTCTGTAGAAGGAGATGGCCACCCATAAGGTAAACAAATGATGACGTCACCCAGGTGTGTGGTGATGTCATGTAAAGGTCTGATGACGTTCTAGGGGTCAGAATGGGGTATGGTGGATATCGTAAGATTGTGGCCATCGGGGGGGGGGGCTCTCTTTACCAGCCTGGTTTGTGTTTAGGGGCTATATGGCTAGTGCTTTTGACCTGTCTGTCATTATGACTGTCTTTTTAGTTTGCAGGCGTTGCCTCGAAGTTCATTACTCCTGCATGAATGCAGAATCATGCCATTCATTAGCTTGTTGTCCCTTGAACTGCAAAGGTCCCTGGGTTTTCTCCCTTGGGAAGAACTGATAAGAAGTTGTCGTAGGATGGAGCTCTTCCTGAAGAAGGAACTAGGCTGAAAATAGCACAGCAAATGTTGGCTGCAAAGCAACGGAGGGAGAAAGATAATGAACTTGCAGTAAAATCAAATCCATTAAACAACAGGGGTGGACTAACAGTGAAATGTTTACTTACGGGCCCTTCCCAACAATGCAAAGAGAAAGAAAATTGAGAAATAATAGAAAAGTAAAATACGTAATAATAGATACACAATGAGTAACAATAACTTTGCTATATACAAGGGGTACAAGTACCATGTCGATGTGCATGGGTACGAGGTAATTGAGGTAGATATGTACATATAACTATGAATAAAGTGACAGATAGTAAACAGTAGCAGCAGCGTACAGTTGAAGTTGGAAGTTTACATACACTTAGGTTGGAGTCATTAAAACTCGTTTTTCAACCACTCCACAAATTTCTTGTTAACAAACTATAGTTTTGGCAAGTCGGTTAGGACATCTACTTTGTGCATGACACAAGTAATTTTACCAACAATTGTTTACAGACAGATTATTTCACTTATAATTCACTGTATCACAATTCCTGTGGGTCAGAAGTTTACATACGCTAAGTTGACTGTGCCTTTAAACAGCTTGGAAAATTCCAGAAAATGATGTCATGGCTTTAGAAGCTTCTGATAGGATAATTGACATAATCTGAGTCAATTGGAGGTTTACCTGTGGATGTATTTCAAGGCCTACCTTCAAACTCGGTGCCGCTTTGCTTGACATCATGGGAAAATCAAAAGAAATCAGCCAAGACCTCAGAAAAATATTTGTAGACCTCCACAAGTCTGGTTCATCCTTGGGAGCAATTTCCAAACACCTGAAGGTACCACGTTCATCTGTACAAACAATAGTACGCAAGTATAAACACCATGGGACCACGCAGCCGTCATACCACTCAGGAAGGAGACGCGTTCCGTCTCCTAGAGATGAACATACTTTGGTGCGAAAAGTTCAAATCAATCCCAGAACAACAGGAAAGTACCTTGTGAAGATGCTGGAGAAAACGGGTACAAAAGTATCTACATCCACAGTCAAATGAGTCCTATATCGACATAACCTGAAAGGCCGCTCAGCAAGGAAGAAGCCACTGCTCCAAAACCGCCATAAAAAAGCCAGACTATGGTTTGCAACTGCACATGGGGACAAAGATTGTACTTTTTGGAGAAATGTCCTCTGGTCTGATGAAACAAAAATAGAACTGTTTGGCCATAATGACCATCGTTATGTTTGGAGGAAAAAGGGTGGCTTGCAAGCCAAAGAACACCATCCCAACCGTGAAGCACGGGGGTGGCAGCATCATGCTGTGGGGGTGCTTTGCTGCAGGAGGGACTGGTGCACTTCACAAAATAGATGGCATCATGAGGAAGGAAAATGATGTGGATATATTGAAGCAACATCTCAAGACATCAGTCAGGAAGTTAAAGCTTGGTCGCAAATGGGTCTTCCAAATGAACAATGACCCCAAGCATACTTCCAAAGTTGTGGCAAAATGGCTTAAGGACAACAAAGTCAAGGTATTGGAGTGGCCATCACAAAGCCCTGACCTCAATCCTATAGAACATTTGTGGGCAGAACTGAAAAAGCATGTGCGAGCAAGGAGGCCTATAAACCTTACTCAGTTACACCAGCTCTGTCAGGAGGAATGGGCCAAAATTCACCCAACTTATTGTTGGAAGCTTGTGGAAGGCTAGCTGAAACGTTTGACCCAAGTTAAACAATTTTAAAGGCAATGCTACCAAATTCTAATTGAGTGTATGTAAACTTCTGACCCACTGGGAATGTGATGAAAGAAAGAAAAGCTGAAATAAATTATTCTCTCTACTATTATTCTGACATTTCACATTCTTAAAATAAAGTGGTGATCCTAACTGACCTAAGACAGGGAACTTTTACCAGGATTAAATGTCAGCAATTGTAAAAACTGAGTTTAAATGTATTTGGTTAAGGTGTATGTAAACTTCCGACTTCAACTGTATGTGATGAGGCAAAAAGTGTCAATGCAGATAGTCCGGGTAGCTATTTAACTAACTATTTAGCAGTTTTATGGGGGTAGAAGCTGTTCAGGGTCCTGTTGCGGTAGCAGAGAGAACATTCTATGACTAGGGTGGCTGGATTCTTTGACAATTTTTAGGGCCTTCCTCTGACACTGCCTGGTATAGAGGTCCTGGATGGCAGGGAGCTTGGCCCCAGTGATGTCCTAAGCCGTCCGCATTACCCTCTGTAGCGCCTTGCGGTCGGATGTTATGTGGGTGAACGGAGTACAGGAGGGGACTAAGCATGCACCCCTGAGGGACCCCGTGTTGAGGGTCAGTGTGGCGGATGTGTTGTTGCCTACCCCCGTCAGGAAGTCCAGGATCCAGTTGCAGAGGGAGGGGTTCAGTCCCAGGGTCCTTAGCTTAGTGATGAGATTGGAGGCCACTATGGTGTTGAACGCTGAGCTGTAGTCAATGAACAGCATTCTCATGTAGGTGTTCCTTTTGTCCAAGTGGGAAAGGGCAGTGTGGAGTGCAAGAGAGATTGCGTTATCTGTGGATTTGTTGGGGCGGTGTGCAAATTGGTGTGGGTCCAGGGTGTCTGGGATGATGGTGTTGATGTGAGCCATGACCAGCTTTTCAAAGCCTTTCATGGCTACAGATGTAAGTGCTATGGGGTGATAGTCATTTAGACAGGTTACCTTGGTTTTCTTGGGCACAGGGACTTTGGTGGTCAGCTTGAAACATGTAGGTATTACAGACTGGGCCAGGGAGAGGTTGAAAATGTCAGTGAAGACACTTGCCTGCTGGTCAGCGCATGCTCTGAGTACACATCCTGGTAATCCATCTGAATGTTAACCTGTTTAAAGGTCTTACTCACATCGGCTACGGAGAGAGTGATCACACAGTCGTCCGGAACAGCTGGTGCTCTCACTTATGGTTCAGTGTTGCTTGCCTCGAAGCTAGCATTGAAGGCATTTCACTCGTCTGGTAGGCTCACGTCACTGGCAGCTCGCGGCTAGGTTTTCCTTTGTAATCCGTAATAGTTTGCAAGCCCTGCAACATCCGACGTGCATCAGAGCCAGTGTAGTAGGATTCGATCTTAGGCTTGTATTGATGCTTTGCCTGTTTGATGGTTCTTTGGAGGGCGTAGCAGGATTTCTTATAAGCGTTGGGGTTAGTGTCCCGCTCCTTGAAAGCGACAGCTCTTCGCCTTTAGCTCAGTGCGGATGTTGCCTGTAATTCATGGCTTCTGGTTGGGATATGTACGTACGGTCACTGTGGGGATGACGTCATCAATGCACTTATTAATGAAGCCGGTGACTGATGTGGTAAACTACTCAATGCCATCGGATGAGTCCCGGAACATATTCCAGTCTGTGCTAGCGAAACCGTCCTGTAGCTTAGCAATCGCTTCATCGGACCACTTCCATATTGAGCGCGTCACTGGTACTTCCTGTTTGAGTTTTTGATTGTAATCGGGAGGATAGAGTTATGGTCAGATTTGCCAAATGGAGGGCGAGGGAGAGCTTTGTATGCTTCTCTGTGTGTGGAGTAAAGATGATCTTCTTCGCCTCTAGTTGCACAGGTGACATGCTGGTAGAAATGACGTAAGACGGATTTCAGTTTTCCTGCATTAAAATCACCGGCCACTAGGAGCGCAGCCTCTGGATGAGCATTTTTGCGTTTTGCCTACAGCTCGTTGAATGCGGTCTTAGTGCCAGCATCAGTTTGTGGTGGTAAATAGACCTACCTAAACAATCCCTTTTTTCTAAGCTTGTCGCCTGCCTTCCTGCCTTTGGGACAACGACTCCCATTGTTAGGGCAGAGACATGAGCATCTCGTCATTCTTTACAGATCTCTGGTGTAAATGGGAAGGTGTACAGCACAGAAGGAGCAAACGAGACGAGACCAAAAAGACAACACAAGAACAAGCGGACATAAACGCTCATAAAAACGAAAAATACAAAAAACCTTGATTCTGAGATACAGGCATTTGGAATATCGCGCAAAAACATACATTCAAATTGATCGACTTAATTCGATATATCGCCCAGCCCTACAGTAGAGTACAGTAGAGTTCAGTAGAGTTCAGTGCAGTAGTGTTCAATACAGTACATTATAGTGTACTGTACTCTAATCTAATGTATAGTACAGTACTGTACTGAACTATACATACTTATTTTTCTTTACTCTACTGTGCTGTACTGTACTGTATTGTGCTGTCCAAAATTGTGAACCCAACTGTGGTTTGTAACTACTTTGATTCATTTGCAGAAATACCGTTACCGATTTGGTAACGGAATTTCGAGTTGTAATCACTTAATAATTGATAAACAAAATTGATATCAGTAAAAACGCTAATTAACTAATTGATAAGTTTACTTTTACTTGTTACTTCTGTGAACTTTCATTATCCTCCCTCCTTATGACTGAGAGAAATGAGAACATATCTTAAAAATACAGTGCCTTCAGAAGGTATTCATGCATCTTGACTTTTTCCACATTTTGTTGTTACAAAGTGGGGTTAAAATTGATTTTAATTGTCTTTTTTTTTTTTACAATCTACACCAAATACTCTGTAATGTCAAAATTCGTCTCTGTGTCTGTTGGACAGCAGATTGAACCAGGTTTTCCTCTAGGATTGTGACTGTGCTTAGCTACATTCACTTTTGTTTTAGCCTGAAAACTCCCCAAGCATACAAAGGAGTTGGCAAGACGGCACACACAGATCTGGGATCAGGCTAGTGATATGACTGTGAATGGAGAGGAACTGAACCTCACTAGACTGGACCAGAGGCAATGAACAGTTAAATTAAAGATTAGCTAGTCACTCTCCACTCTCCAGTCCACTCTCTACTTAACCTCAAGGATTACAATTTTCCATAGAATTTGTTGAGGAAAACATTATTGGAGCCCTGCAGTGCATCACAGCTGTTTTGATGGAAAAAAACAGATCCACGGGAGATTTTCAGCTTAGATGGAATGGGTGGACCCGCTGCCCCTAACGGTTGGCACCGAGACGAGAGACCAATGTTTTTTAACTGCCAGGTGTGTTTTTTCAGAGAGCTTGGCTTCCTCCACTGTGTGAGGTGGAGGAGAGGGTGGGCGCTTCTTTTGTCTTTTATTGTTATTTTATTCACATTTGACAGCTTCTGTCTTTGCCCATCATCACTCCAGTCCTTTCGATTGTTGAATTATGGACACAGATTCAGTTCTGGATTTGGCCTGACATTGTGCTATTCCAAAAAATGAATTTGACAAAGTTATGTTATCTGCCCCTACCTCACAGAAGGAACAGGTCACCTCCATGAAAGAGGCTGTCGATTCGAGTCAATGCCCTTAAAACAGCCTACTTTTGCTTTTCTGTCTCTGGTGAAAGAGATGATCATGATGTTTTCCCCATTTATTTATTCTTCTTTTTTGTGACAAACTGATAGTAGCCTACCGGAAGATGGCAGAGTTTGTCCTGGCAGCGATAGACAACTCAGCATAATGACTTCCCTTGTGTGCTTCTCAAATAGCACCATATTCCCTATATAGAGCACTACTTTTGACCAGAGCCCTATGAGCCCTGGTCAAAAGTAGTGAACTATATAGGGAATAGCATGCTATTTGGGATGGACCCCACCTGTTTAACACAGATGGTGAACTTTGACCACTGAAGAGATTTTAATGTCTACGATGACTGAATGACTTAGCAGGGCAATAAGACGAAATATCCACACAGTTCAGTTGACGTCATGGCCACACTTAATGCTGGCAGCCAAGCCTAGTTTTGCAACCCAGATCTTGGGAAAGATCAGCGATAACACAAAGGCTGTGTTCACACAGGCAGCCCAATTCTCATATTTTTTCCACTAATTGGTCCTTTGACCAGTTACCACAGATCTTTTCACATCAGATGTTTTTCTGAGCTAATTGATCAAAAGACTAAACGCAGCCTAGATCAGTCAAATGGGCGATTCCACGCCAGTGTAAGCAATTCTCACATTGAAACTTCATTGGGAGGAAGGATGTTTGACATGCTTTTAACATTTGTATCTCAAATAATTGTATATTGTTCCAAGTGATATGTAAAAAAATAAGCAAAATCAGAAAGGGTACTTTTGAGCTATTAATAATAATATATTTAATCTAGAATAAATTAATGTAAAAAAGTATATTTCAGAATCTAAACATAGTCCTTATTTTGAAGCACACTATACGGAGTATAATGACACCAAGATGTTGTCGGGATCATAGGTTCTTACAGGAGCCACTTTCATCATGATTTTTCTCAAATTATTTGTGATACAAATGTTAAAAGCATATCAAACATCCCCCCAATGAAGTTTCTATGTGACAATTGCCAGAACAATCTGAGATACCCAAAATATTTTTTGCTTACATTTGCGTGAAATTGCCCATGTAGCCTATTTAGATATAATTTAGATTACATTTATGTAGGCTATGATCTAAATATACTGTATGGGTCTGATAGAGATAACGTGGGGAATTAGTCACCCTGTATCATCATTATTATTTCAATGGCATCGTTTTAATTTGCTGCAAAAAAACATCTGTGTACAGAAGGCTACATTATCCCAAGAGCTGCCTACTCGTGATAAACTAGGCCTAAATCCTCTTAAGGAAGTGAGGTAATTTTGCATCTAGAATTCTTAATTTCAAGTATCTTTCTTTTGGATGGGATTTAGAACCACAGGTGAAAACAGTTCAGTTCTAGAGTCTCAAAGATTCCACTCTCTCTTTCTTTCCTCTCACCGATTTTCTAGGTGCATACATACCTGTTTAAAAAAATAAGTAACTTACTTGACTAGTGCATTTTGAGTCCTGGATCTGTCATTTTCTGTTTTTCATAAGTCAGAAAGATATCCTTATAATAATGAAGCTTGGACTTATCTTTTTAAATTCCCTCAAAGGAATATCGGGGGAGCCTTTGCCTTTGCCTCCCATTGTCCAACAGTTTAGCTTGCAGTCCAAGAGTCCCTGAAGAACTCCGATAAATTGGTAATTGGTGAGAGATGTGGAAACCAGTTTGTAAAACATTACCAAGACAGGAGTGAAAGACTAGCTTATTGGTTCACATTCTTATGGAAAGGTTTTGAGGATAGTAGTGTGATACAGAGTGTGAGAGAACAGACAGTAAACAGAGGTACCTTTTCAGATCTGCTTCGAATAAACTATTCTGCATGGCCTTACAGACTTTACCAGCTTACTGTAGCTCAGTGGAATCAGGGTTTGGAAGGACGGTGGACGTGTTGACTGTATTATAAGGACCTTTTAACTGGACATGTTGACTGTATTATGAAGACCTTTTAATCTTCAAACTGGACATCGAGTTGACCGGACCGATTATCTGTGATCCGGTAGTCTAACCCTTTGTAGATCAGACATAGCCTAGCAGCCATAGGCCTCGTATAGTCTGATGAACCACCAGTGTCGTAACTGTCGTTTGATCTAAATTAGTGTGAACAGATTTCCTGTCTCTCTCTCTCTCTCTCTCTCCTCTCTCTCTCTCTCTAGCCTCTACTTCCCAGATGAAGTTGCTGAGAGCTGGTGATGGGCTTCGTTGGATCATAACTCTGACTAGAGTCCTGTCGCTTTCCTCCTGCTGCTGTTCTGTCTTTCTCTCTGACTGTGTCCTCTGTCTGTTGCTGTCAGTGACTCGTTAGTTGTTGAGGAAAGCGCTTGCCTTTAGCCGTGGACAATGTCTGAGTGCATGCATCTCACCCTATGCATTTGCAGGATTGGCGCCTATACGGTAAGGACAATAACATGCGTCTTTAGCATAATAGCTTTGAATGTATCTTCCTCCCTCTCTTCTGTCGTGTTGTTCCATTGGTGATACGTCTCATGTCAGTTGATAAGATTGTGTGATCTTCAAGACCCTCCTGAAATGTATATTATGTATATAAGGTCCTCTGTAGCTCAATTGGTAGAGCATGGCGCTTGTAACGCCAGGGTAGTGGGTTCGATCCCCAGGACCACCCATACGTAAAAATGTATGCACACATGACTCACCCATACGTAAAAATGTATGCACACATGACTGTAAGTCGTTTTGGATAAAAGCGTCTGCAAAATGGCATATTATTATTATTATTATTATTATTATTATTATTATAATATTAACTCTTTCCTTCTGCTCCACCCTTGAAATGTGTGTTGATTGTATAGGTGATTATACTTTGCCTCTTTACTACACATACTGTAGCTAGTGGGAGCAGCTCGTGCAGTGGGCTGTGGGCAGAGACCCACCTCTGCTTCACCCTCTAGGCAGGTAGGCAGGATTCCAGAAGAGAACTCAGAGCAGGCATGTCCGGAGTGGTCAGCTAGAACTCGGAAAGTGGAATG
The DNA here is from genome assembly GCF_964263955.1 of Coregonus lavaretus. Lineage (NCBI taxonomy): Eukaryota > Metazoa > Chordata > Actinopteri > Salmoniformes > Salmonidae > Coregonus > Coregonus lavaretus. The sequence continues at coordinate 76,036 of NW_028161348.1, forward strand.
CGGAATCCACCTGAGCTCTGACATTCCAGCTGTGCTGGGAAAGAATGTTTGGATTTCAGAAGTCGGGAGGCAATGCTTCCCTGCTGCTGGACTTAAGTACATTAGATTTGTGTTGGAGGAGCCAGAGCAATATGAGTGCGGTAGTTTACTGGGCTTGTCTGTTTATGTTCAGTATGAGGTTGCATTATGAAATGAAATCCAACCAGTGCCAAAGTGTGGAAATGTCTTCGATGTTATGCTTGGACTGGAGTCAGTTGTTATCACGTGTGTTTTATCAGATGTTCCTTGGCCAGTTGACCTTTTGAAACATGATGACCTACCAGCAAGCCATCTGATGGAAAAATATATTTGATTACATTGTTATTACAGTACACTGGCTGCTTTGTTTTGACACTTTTGAGCAGTTATGTTTGAGTGGTTTTGAGCAATTTTGGGGTTCTGGTTAGGCCTAGGCTATGTGATAATAGGTAGGTTTGGTTGAGTGGCCAGAGCTCGTGGCTGTGGGTGTTAATGTCTGTCATTAGAGCTCTATGGTCTTTAGTGGAAGTGGTAATTGTGTTTAAAATGGCTTTTATTTGCCTGTTCTCTCCCTGAGGGGAAACGGGGTCACCGGAACCTTGTTTTAGATGTCACAGATATCATCTTTATTCAACAGCCTTAGAGAACTGTGCTCAATGAACTGGAAAAAACAGACATAGTAGGCTACTCAAAGACGTGTCACATACAGTAGGCAACTAGCCCTATGATGTAAGAACATCTCAAGTTTCCTACAACAGGGAATTTGTAGTCCTAAAAGCTTTCAGTTCAAGCTTTAATGGTGAGACTTAGGCCTATTGTGATTATGAAATATTTATGTGGTCTCAAATCCCAACCCCCGTGTAGCTCAGTTGGTAGAGCATGGCGTTTGCAACGCCAGGGTTGTGGGTTCGATTCCCACGGGGGGCCAGTATATAAAAAAATAAAATATGTATACACTCACTAACTGTAAGTCACTCTGGATAAGAGCGTCTGCTAAATGACTAAAATGTAAATGTAATGTGTTGGTATACAGTTGATGGGTCATATAGTGGAGTGGAGATAGGTAATGTCCGGACTCTGGAGGGAGGAGGCTGAATGTAGGCTGCTGGGCTCCACCGGGTACTTCCTGACTTTGATAAAGCAGGATATGGCAGGCCGGCCTGCCGGTCGGTCGGTCATTCCACCCCACCAAGGGGAATATCCCACAGTTCAGTTATTCAGCTGAGAATGACCATGCCATTATTCCACCACAGCAACCACCCCTATGGCCTTTTGGGAAATGAGGGCCTTAACAAGCCCAAACAGGAAGCTATTGGAGAAAAACAATCCACTGAATGGGCCATTTGAGTTAGGGGAAACAAAGATTGACGTCTGCTTTGTGCTTCTCACGGGTCTGGAACATTAACCCATAGGCCAGGGTGGACGTAGCTTTATTTGCCAGATGTGCGACAGGGTGGCTGTGGGAAGAGACTAGGTAGCCTGACCAGTCAGTTACCCACCATACTGACTGGTCATTCATAAGGATGACACTTAATCAAAGGTTTATGCAACCCCTCTTGTGAACAGTTTCTGATTTACTCAGCTGATGATTTACAGATTTAGCTGATGATTTACAGATTTAGCTCATGATTTACCCTCTCATGAACAGCTTTTTTTTGTGTTACGATCATACAGTGTACAAAACATTAGGAACACCTGCTCTTTCCATGACAGACTGACCAGGTGAATCCAGGTGAAAGCTATGATCCCTTATTGATGCCACTTTCAACTCAATTAGGAAGGTTACCTTAATGTTTTGTACACTCAGTGTAGATTAGCCAAAGCTTTGAGCCTTCAGCCTTATCAAGACTGTCTGAACAACAACCTCTCCCTCAACGTGACCAAGACAAAGGAGATGATTGTGGACTACAGGAAAAAAAAGAGGACTGAGCACGCCCCTATTCTCATCGACGGGGCTGTAGTGGAACAGGTTGAGAGCTTCAAGTTCCTTGGTGTCCACATCACCAACGAACTATCATGGTCCAAACACACCAAGACAGTCGTGAAGAGGGCACGACAAAGCCTATTCCCCCTCAGGAGACTGAAAAGATTTGGCATGGGTCCTCAGATCCTCAAAAAATTCTACAGCTGCACCGTCGAGAGCATCCTGACTGGTTGCATCACCGCCTGGTATGGCAACTGCTTGGCCTCCGACCGCAAGGCACTACAGAGGGTAGTGCGTACGGCCCAGTACATCACTGGGGCCAAGCTTCCTGCCATCCAGGACCTCTATACCAGGCGGTGTCAGAGGAAGGCCCTCAAAATTGTCAAAGACTCCAGCCACCCTAGTCATAGACTGTTCTCCCTGCTACCGCACGGCAAGCGGTACCGGAGTGCCAAGTCTAGGTCCAAAATACTTCTCAACAGCTTCTACCCCCAAGCCATAAGACTCCTGAACAGCTAATCATGGCTACCCGGACTATTTGCACTGCCCCCCCACCCCATCCTTTTTACGCTGCTGCTACTCTGTTAATTATTTATGCATAGTCACTTTAACTCTACCCACATGTACATATTACTTCAACTATCTCAACTAGCCGGTGCCCCCGCACATTGACTCTGCACCGGTACCCCCCTGTATATATAGCCTCCCTACTGTTATTTTATTTTACTTCTGCTCTTTTTTTCTCAACACTTTTTTTGTTGTTGTTTTATTTTTACTTTTTTTGTTAAAAATAAATGCACTGTTGGTTAAGGGCTGTAAGTAAGCATTTCACTGTAATGTCTGCACCTGTTGTTTTCGGCGCATGTGACCAATAAAATTTGATTTGATTTGATTTGAATGCAGGGCCCGTCAGGGAGGAAAAAGGCACAGTAGTGTTGCATTCCAAAAGGCACCCTATTTCCTCTATAGTGCACTACTTTTGACCAGGGCCCATAGAGCTCTGGTCAAAAATAGTGCACTATATAGGGAATAGGTTGCCATTTGGGATGCACACTAGCTTTCTCTGCCAAACCGAACGGACGGCATGTGAATGATACTGGGCTATAGACAACAAGGGACCACCTCACAGCTTAGCTCTTAGCAGGGGCTTTGCAGAATCTGACGCTAGTCGTAACATCCTGAAATATGAATACAGAAACAAATCCCTCCTGCTCTGTTGCATTATTTAGCGCTCTACTTCACCACTGAGTGGAGAGAGAGTACAGACTGGGGAGGACTAATGTGGGCTAATGTCCTCATGTACACTTCTCCATGTCTATTGGATGATATGGTATCTATACTGTACAGATTTCCTTGGGGTAGGGTATCTCAAAGACATATAATCTCTTTGACAGGTGTCGTGTGAGAAAAAGGGACCCACTTCTCGAAAAGATGAGTCTATAGAGCAGCACTGATGATATGTCCATTCACAGAAGACAGGGATCTAGAGACCCAATATAGTTTGAAGTGCTTTACCCATCTCTGCTATGGTTTTGCGTGCTGTGTGTGTATTTCTGTAGCCCTTTGATTGTTTTCAAGCCCAATTCTGCACTTCCTCAGTTCAGTGCCAGTCTTTTCAACATCCAATTCACAGTCCCTTTCCTGTTTCCTGTTGTTCCCCTGGTCCTGTCCAGTTGTCAAACAGGCCAGAATCTGGCCTTGGCCTGGCACTGCCCACGGTTACCATGGTGACCAGAATAGGGGTACTCACTTCACGCAGCGGGCAGCTTCCTGTTGTGATTCTATACCTGTGGTTTTTCATTAGGTCTAGCCTCGTGGTCCAGCCTGTTTGTGCTTTAGTGGCTAGCCAACACCTCTCTTTGTTCGTTCATTGCAGTCTATGGTTCATTGTCATGCCAAACAACAATCATCATGATGTATCATAAATAGTTGTCTCCTACAGCAAATAGCCTATAGTGTGGAACCAGGCTAGTTTTGGATTAGTGATGTTCTTCCCCCACGTGCAATATGGGATGTTTGTTCAGTCTGAAGAATTTAGTGTGTTTGTAACCAGATTTCCATCCAACCTTTTTATGCGAGTAAAGTACATGTCAGATAAAGAAAATGTCACGGCAGGCATGATGGAAGCAGCAAATTTGTCGGTAAACTTTCCAGATGTCGAAAAAACAAAATATGCTAGACAAGGTCTGATTTTGTTTGTGTCTGTAAAATTAATTATGCGAGAAATGGCGGTGGAAACTATATGTTGTGTGGACCTCCCACTACGCCTCGGGAAAGCATGCAGTTTATTAGGCTACAGATTAAATACATTATGATGAACTTCACAGGGTGTTGAAAGTGCATGGTGATCTTGATGCTCCTTTCCAATAAATATTGAGGGTCTTATTCTGGTGGCATGATGATCAATGCTTGGCTGCCGTTTGACAAGTCAAAATAATCTTGCTATTTTGTCCATAATAATCTCATCATGTAGGCTATACCTGCAGTGTATCTGCGAGCTGTTGGCTAGGGCGCACGTGCCAAGACCAGAGTGGGCAGAATCGCTATATAACGCAACAAAACTATCAGTAGAGTTGAAAATGCGATAAACTCATTTAACTTGTATTTTTTATTCGGTACATGGGAATTTGAATGCAACAAGTGAATTTGATGGAAACTTTCTAACAAAGAAAATTCTAACATTTTATTTTGATTAGATAAGTATTCATCCCCCTGAGTTAATACATGTTAGAATCACCTTTTGGCAGCGATTACAGCTGAGTCTTTCTGGGTAGGCCTAAGTCTCTAAGAGCTTTCCACACCTGGATTGTGCAACATTTTCCCATTATTCTTTTCAAAATTCTACAAGCTCTGTCAAATTGGTTGTTCATCATTGCTAGAAAACCATTTTCAGGTCTTGCCATAGGTATTCAAGCAGATTAAGTCAAAACTGCAACTCGGCCACGCAGGAACATTCACTATCTTCTTCGTAAGCAATTCCAGTGTAGATTTGGCCTTATGTTTTAGGTTATTGTCCTGCTGAAAGGTGAGTTCATCTCCCAGTGGCTGGTGGAAAGCAGACTGAACCAGGTTTTCCTCTGGGATTTTGCCTGTGCTTAGCTCCTTTCCGTTTATTTTTTATCCTGGAAAAACTCCCTAGTCCTTAACAATTACAAGCATGCCCATAACATGGTGCTGTCAATTAGGTTAGTATTGTGGAGGAACTACAATGTTTTTGATCCATTCTCAGTTTTCTCCTATTACATTTACATTTTAGTCATTTAGCAGACGCTCTTATCCAGAGCGACTTACATGAGCAATTAGGGTTAAGTGCCTTGCTCAAGGGCACATCGACAGATTTTTCACCTAGTCGGCTCCTATCAGGACACCTATAACACTAGGTGTCGCTGGAAGGCCAAGAAGATCATCAAGGACAGCCACCCGAGCCACAGCCTATTCTCCCCACTTCCATCACTCAGACGCGGGCAGTATAGTCAGACTAGACAATAACTTATACCCTCAAACTATCAGGCTGCTGAATAGACACCACTAGGCAGCTACCTGTTCCCCCTATGGACATTCTACCCCAACGAACATTTATCATAGTTACAGTTGTAAATATGTATATATTATTTGTATTGTTATTTCATTCACTTCTCACTTGCCCACCTGCTGCTCCCCCTATAGACATTCCCTCAGGGACATTCTTTACTATACTGTACTGAACTCTACTGTGCTGTACTGTACTGTAATCTACTGTGCTCTAATGTGCTGTACTGTGATGACAAAACTTGTGAAACATAGACGTCTATGAATGGTACAGATTTGGTCTGGTCCGGACCAACCAAATTTGGTCTTGTTTGGGGGCGGGGCTTATTAGAATAATAGCCAGTGTGCAGAATATTACCCAATCATGCAAAGGAGGATATTGCATTTTTCTACCTTTTTGTGTACTTATTTAGGATACATCACCATGAAGAGAATGACATTCATAATTATGCATTTCTGTATAATACAGATCAGGGACCCGTGATGTCATTGTTACCGGGTGTTTGTGCTGAGCGAATAAAGGTGCACTATGCAGAAATCGCTAAAATTCTAATAGCCTAATTTCAGTTTGTGACAAAACAAGCAAGTACAGTGTAGAGAATCATTGTACTATCTAAATCGCTGTGAAATATTGTATTTTCAGCTGTTTGAAGCTTGTGTACAAAACCGAAAGTAAAAGATGCAGAAAATGAAGAATGGGACGCATAGAAATAGTGCACATAGAACAGATCTACTGCTTCTTAGACTTGATTTCAATGAGAATGGCAAATCTATTACTCCCATTTCTATGTGAATTTGGTCAGGTCCCCCAAAAAGTGACATATTGCAGCTTTAACCTACATTTTGTTGGGGTTTAGGTTATTAAACAACTAATTGACCGACATCAGTTCAATTACTTGAATTCCATTTAGTTCGTTTTTTTTGTGAGTGCTTTTGTTTTGGTGAGCCGTTTCTGTAGCGAGAAATCAAATCATTCACGAGATAAATCAAGTCAAGAACTATGTGGGATGCTGGGCTGAAGGGAGCAAATATTCAATCTAGTGCAGCGCAGAAATGTGGTAATGAACTTTAATGACCATAATCCATTGTGCCTGTTGTTTCCGGCTCGGACAGACACCTTTACACCTGGTACGTTAGGTTAGATACAC
>NW_028161347.1:0-12500 GCF_964263955.1 Coregonus lavaretus
CGCCACCTGGTTATCAGAAGGGGGAAAGGAGAAGATGAATTGTGTGTCGTCTGCGTAGCAATGATAGGAGATCTACCATTCCTCCTGTTCTTGGTCTCCTCATCCACTCACCTCATCCTCTTCCACCCTCTCCTCTCTCTCTCTCTCTCTCTCTCTCTCTCTCTCTCTCTCTCTCTCTCTCTCTCTCTCTCTCTCTCTCTCTCTCTCTCTCTCTCTCTCTCTCTCTCTCTCTCTCTCTCTCTCTCTCTCTCTCTCTCTCTCTCTCTCTCTCTCTCTCTCTCTCTCTCTCTCTCTCTCTCTCTCTCACTCTCTCTCTCTCTCTCTCTCCCTCCCTCCCTCTCTCTCTCTATCTCTCTCTCTTTCTCTCTCTCCCTCTCCCTCCCTCCCTCCCTCTCTCTCTCTCTCCCTCTCTCTCAATTCAATTTAAGGGCTTTATTGGCATGGGAAACGTATGTTTACATTGCCAAAGCAAGTGAAATAGATAATAAACAAAAGTGAAATAAACAATAAAACAATTAACAGTAAACATTACACTCACAAAAGTTCCAAAAGAATAAAGACATTTCAAATGTCATATTATGTGCAAATAGTTAAAGTACAAAAAGGAAAATAAAAAACATAAATATGGGTTGTATTTACAATGGTGTTTGTTCTTCACTGGTTGCCCTTTTCTTGTGGCAACAGGTCACAAATCTTGCTGTTGTTATTGCACACTGTGGTATTTCACCCAATAGATACGAAGAAAACACTGTGCTGTTTATCAAAATTGGGTTTGTTTCGAATTCTTTGTGGGTCTTTGTAATCTGAGGGAAATACAGTGGGGAGAACAAATATTTGATACACTGCCGATTTTGCAGGTTTTCCTACTTACAAAGCATGTAGAGGTCTGTAATTTGTATCATAGGTACACTTCAACTGTGAGAGACGGAATCTAAAACAAAAATCCAGAAAATCACATTGTATGATTTTTAAGTAATGAATTAGCATTTTATTGCATGACGTAAGTATTTGATCACCTACCAACCAGTAAGAATTCCGGCTCTCACAGACCTGTTAGTTTTTCTTTAAGAAGCCCTCCTGTTCTCCACTCATTACCTGTATTAACTGCACCTGTTTGAACTCGTTACCTGTATAAAAGACACCTGTCCACACACTCAATCAAACAGACTCCAACCTCTCCACAATGGCCAAGACCAGAGAGCTGTGTAAGGACATCAGGGATACAATTGTAGACCTGCACAAGGCTGGGATGGGCTACAGGACAATAGGCAAGCAGCTTGGTGAGAAGGCAACAACTGTTGGCGCAATTATTAGAAAATGGAAGAAGTTCAAGATGAAGGTCAATCACCCTCGGTCTGGGGCTCCATGCAAGATCTCACCTCGTGGGGCATCAATGATCATGAGGAAGGTGAGGGATCAGCCCAGAACTATACGGCAGGACCTGGTCAATGACCTGAAGAGAGCTGGGACCACAGTCTCAAAGAAAACCATTAGTAACACATTACGCTGTCATGGATTATAATCCATGACATTATAATCCTTGAGCAAGGTCCCCCTGCTCAAGCCAGCGCATGTCCAGGCCCGTCTGAAGTTTGCCAATGACCATCTGGATGATCCAGAGGAGGAATGGGAGAAGGTCATGTGGTCTGATGAGACAAAAATAGAGCTTTTTGGTCTAAACTCCACTCTGCTTTTTTGGAGGAAGAAGAAGGATGAGTACAACCCCAAGAACACCATCCCAACCGTGAAGCATGGAGGTGGAAACATCATTCTTTGGGGATGCTTTTCTGCAAAGGGGACAGGACAACTGCACCATATTGAGGGGAGGATGGATGGGCCATGTATCGCGAGATCTTGGCCAACAACCTCCTTCCCTCAGTAAGAGCATTGAAGATGGGTCGTGGCTGGGTCTTCCAGCATGACAACGACCTGAAACACACAGCCAGGGCAACTAAGGAGTGGCTCCGTAAGAAGCATCTCAAGGTCGTGGAGTGGCCTAGCCAGTCTACAGACCTGAACCCAATAGAAAATCGTTGGAGGGAGCTGAAAGTCCGTATCTGGAGGATCTGGAGAAGGTCTGTATGGAGGAGTGGGCCAAAATCCCTGCTGCAATGTGTGCAAACCTGGTCAAGACCTACAGGAAACGTATGATCTCTGTAATTGCAAACAAAGGTTTCTGTACCAAATATTAAGTTCTGCTTTTCTGATGTATCAAATACTTATGTCATGCAATAAAATGCAAATTAATTACTTAAAAATCATACAGTGTGTTTTTCTGGATTTTAGTTTTAGATTCCGTCTCTCACAGTTGAAGTGTACCTATGATAAAAATTACAGACCTCTGCATGCTTTGTAAGTAGGAAAACCTGCAATATCGGCAGTGTATGAAATACTTGTTCTCCCTACTGTATGTCTCTAATATGGTCATACATTTGGCAGGAGGTTAGGAAGTGCAGCTCAGTTTCCACCTCATTTTGTGGGCAGTATGCACATAGCCTGTCTTCTCTTGAGAGCCAGGTTTGCCTATGGCGACCTTTCTCAATAGCAAGGCTATGCTCACTGAGTCTGTACATAGTCATAGCTTTCCTTAAGTTTGGGTCAGTCACAGTGGTCAGGTATTCTGCCACTGTGTACTCTCTGTTTAGGGCCAAATAGCATTCTAGTTTGCTCTGTTTTCTTGTAAATTCTTTCCAATGTGTCAAGTAATTATCTTTTTGTTTTCTCATGATTTGGTTGGGTCTAATTGTGTTGCTGTCCTGGGGCTCTGTGGGGTCTGTTTGTGTTTGTGAACAGAGCCCCAGGACCAGGGGACTCTTTTCCAGGTTAATCTCTCTGTAGGTGATGGCTTTGTTATGGAAGGTTTGGGAATCGCTTCCTTTTAGGTGGTTGTAGAAATTAATGGCTATTTTCTGGATTTTGATAATTAGCAGGTATTGGCTCTGCATGCATTACTTGGTGTTTTACGCTGTACACAGAGTATATTTGTGAATTCTTGGTTGGTGAGCGGACTCCAGACCTCACAACCATAAAGGGCAATGGGTTCTATAACTGATTCAAGTATTTTGTAGCCAGATCCTAATTGGTATGTCGAATTTTATGTTCCTTTTGATGGCATAGAAGGCCCTTCTTGCCTTGTCTCTCAGATCGTTCACAGCTTTGTGGAAGTTACCTGTGGCACTGATGTTTAGGCTGAGGTATGTATAGTTTTTTGTGTACTCTAGGGAAACGGTGTCTAGATGAAATTTGTATTTGTGGTCCTGGCAACTGGACATTTTTTTGTCTTACTGAGATTTACTGTCAGGGCCCAGGTCTGACAGAATCTGTGCAGAAGATCTAGGTGCTGCTGTAGGCTGTCCTTGGTTGGGGACAGAAGCACCAGATCATCAGCAAACAGTAGACAATTGACTTCAGATTCTAGTAGGGTGAGGCCATGTGCTGTAGACTGTTCTAGTGCCCTCGCCAATTCGTTGATATATATGTTGAAGAGGGTGAGGCTGAAACTGCATCCCTGTCTCACCCCACGGCCCTGTGGAAAGAAATGTGTGTTTTCTGCCAATTCCAACCATACACTAGTTGTTTGAGTACATGGATTTTATAATGTGTTATGTTTTTCCCCCTACACTAATTTCCATCAATTTGTATAATAGACCCTCATGCCAAATTGAGTCAAAAGCTTTTTTGAAATCAACAAAGCATAAGAAGACTTTGCCTTTGTTTTGGTTTGTTTCTTTGTCAATTAGGGTGTGCAGTGTGAATACGTGGTCTGTCGTACGGTAATTTGGTAAAAAGCCAATTTCACATGTACATTGTTTTCACTGAGGAAATCTCTCTCTCTCTCTCTCTCTCTCTCTCTCTCTCTCTCTCTCTCTCTCTCTCTCTCTCTCTACCTCTCTCTCTACCTCTCTCTCTTTCACCCTCTCTCTCTTTCACCCTCTCTCTCTCTTTCACCCTCTATCTCTCTCACCACGTCCTCCTCCTCTCTCCTTAATAAGCTGCTTCATCTAGCATCCTCTGCAGTCACTATCAGTATTCAGCTCCATCCCTCCATCCGAGTGGCTGGTGTCTCTCCTGTCTCCCCTGCTTCCATATGTTCTGACTGGCCCCCTGGCACTCTGGTTCTCAGTGCTGGCTTGCTACTGTGTGGCGCTAGCTAGCTGGGAGGCAGCCCCATAGCCTGAGGGGGAGCCCTGGGTCGCTCATGTTGCTGCAGGTGATTCTCTCCTGCTGGCTCTCCTCTCTCAAATCATATGTATGGGTGCGCTGTACACACAGACATAGTCACATAGTCATAATCACATTTACTCATACTAGCGCAGAAACACATAGACATATGCATACTAGCACAAACAAGTACACAACTAAGGGCACACACTCACCCACACGCCACCTGGCAGTCGGCATGCTTTTCTGCATTGGCTGCAGCCCATCCATCCAGCTATCCATCCCCCGCTTCCTCCTTCCCTTCTCGCATGGCTCTCTTCTTCCACTGAAAGGGGCTGAATCTGTGCTGCTGCCAGCCATCTCCAGGAGAGAGCGGGCATATGTGGGGGTGAATGGGAAACCCTGGGAGTGAGACACACATTATCCCCTATCTCCTGCTGGCTTCCTTCTAGCTGCTGCAGACTCTGATAGCCTAGTGCTGCTTTCAGATCAATGGCCCCTATCTCTTGCCAACATAGCCAGTTCCTGTACCCTCATGTTCCAGAACACTAACCAACTGGCCAGCATGTGTTTTAGTAGAAGGGAAGTGCGGCTGTATTAGTTTGTTTGTGTGCTAGAATGCATATGTGATTTAGTGTTTGTGTGTTTAATGTGTGTTAATGCTAGTATGTAGATTTGTGTGTGTGCGCGTGTACTGTAAGTCGCACTGGATAAGAGCATCTGCTAAATGACTAAAATGTAAATGTATGTGTAGGCTATTTGTGTGTTCTGCGCCTGCTTGTGATGTGGGTTCATGTACCTCTGTGTTTATGGTTAGAGGGTTCCTTTAGAAAGCCCAGTAGGCCAATACACTGATGTACTCTCTCTCTCTCTCTCTCTCTCACTCGCGCTCTCTCTCTCTCTCTCTCTCTCTCTCTCTCTCTCTCTCTTTCTCCTCTCTTCTTGGCCTCCCTCTCTCTAAATGCGAGGCACGTTCGTCCGGTTATGACAGGATGGCTCTGCTTTCTGCTGTCCACTGAAACCCAAAACATGAATATCACATTTGGTGCAGAGTGCTTTGAGATTGCTTCATTTCTCTTTCGGGCAACTGGAAGAAGGAATTTATGAATTCCTCGTTGTAGACCATTAGCTGTTTTTTATTTGGAATGTGCGGAAAACATATTTGCAGCTGTCGTGCCGTGTGTGGGTTTGTGAATCATGCGGGCAGTCAGTTGTAGTGTGTGTGTGTGTGTGTGTGTGTGTGTGTGTGTGTGTGTGAATCATGCGGGCGGTCAGGCTCTCAGGTTATTGGCTGATTGGACATGAGAGGCAAGGGGACTGAGCTGAAGGGGTAGCTCTAATGCAATTTAGAGTTAAAGCGCTGGGTGCTTTAGATAAATGGCTAGCCTAAACCCTTCCCGAGACCACTGACTGTGGCTAGCCTAAACCCTTCCCGAGACCACTGACTGTGGCTAGCCTAAACCCTGCCTGAGACCACTGACTGTGGCTAGCCTAAACCCTGCCTGAGACCACTGACTGTGGCTAGCCTAAACCCTGCCTGAGACCACTGACTGTGGCTAGCCTAAACCCTGCCTGAGACCACTGACTGTGGCTAGCCTAAACGCTGCCTGAGACCACTGACTGTGGCTAGCCTAAACCCTGCCTGAGACCACTGACTGTGGCTAGCCTAAACGCTGCCTGAGACCACTGACTGTGGCTAGCCTAAACCATGCCTGAGACCACTGACTGTGGCTAGCCTAAACCCTGCCTGAGACCACTGACTGTGGCTAGCCTAAACCCTGCCTGAGACCACTGACTGTGGCTAGCCTAAACGCTGCCTGAGACCACTGACTGTGGCTAGCCTAAACCCTGCCGGAGACCACTGACTGTGGCTAGCCTAAACCCTGCCGGAGACCACTGACTGTGGCTAGCCTAAACCCTGCTGGAGACCACTGACTGTGGCTAGTCTAAACCCTGCCGGAGACCACTGACTGTGGCTAGCCTAAACCCTGCCGGAGACCACTGACTGTGGCTAGCCTAAACCCTGCCGGAGACCACTGACTGATCAAAATAAGTTGAAGAGAAAGAGAGTCATAACTCTAGGTAGCCATGTTCTACCATGACTCAGCTCAAACAACAGTGTACTCCTCTTCATGCAGTGTCATACACATCCAGGGGAGGAGAGGGATCATGTCCTTGGCCACGCCACTCGCCAGAACGCCATCAACGATTACATTGTCACATCTACGGCTATATAACTCAGTCACATCGGAGGTGTGGTTAGATTTTGAATAGCCTGTGGTGCCTACATGGTCCAGTGGTAACACTCCCAGCAGAAGCACCCCATCTAATTATTCCCTGTCTAATTAAAGCAAAACAAATACAGTCCCCTCTGTATGTATTTGGACAGTGATGCTACTACACTACATGACCAAAAGTATGTGGACACCTGCTCGTCGAACATCTCATTCCAAAATCATGGGCATTAATATGGAGTTGGTCCCCCCTTTGCTGCTATAACAGCCTCCACTCTTCTGGGAAGGCTTTCCACTAGATGTTGGAACATTGCTGAAGGGACTTGCATCCATTCAGCCACGAGCATTAGTGAGGTCGGGCACTGATGTTGGGCGATTAGGCCTGGCTCGCAGTTGGCGTTCCAGTTCATCCCAAAGGTGTTCGATGGGTTTGAGGTCAGGGCTCTGTGCAAGCCAGTCAAGTTCTTCCACACCGATGTCGACAAACCATTTCTGTATGGACCTCGCTTTGAGCACAGGGGCATTGTCATGCTGAAACAGGAACTTCCCCAAACTGTTGCCACAAAGTTGGATGCACAGAATCGTCTAGAATGTCATTGTATGCTGTAGCGTTAAGATTTCCCTTCACTGGAACTAAGGGGCCTAGCCCGAACCATGAAAAACAGCCCCAGACCATTATTCCTCCTCCACCATCCTTTACAGTTGGCACTATGCATTCGGGCAGGTAGCGTTCTCCTGGCATCAGCCACACCAAGATTCGTCCATCGGACTGCCAGAAGCATGATTCATCACTCCAGAGAAAGTGTTTAGACTGCTCCAGAGTCCAATGGCAGCATGCTTTACACCACTCCAGCCGATGCTTGGTGTTGTGCATGGTGATCTTAGGCTTGTGTGCGGCTGCTCGGCTATGGAAACCCATAGCCGAACAGTTCTTATGCTGACGTTGCTTCCAGAAGCAGTTTGGAACTTGGTAGTGAGTGTTGCAACTGAGGAAAAACAAGTTTTACGCACTACGGGCTTCAGCACTCGGCGATCCCGTTCTGTGAGCTTGTTTGGCCTACCACTTCCCAACTGAGCAGTTGTTGCTCCTAGACGTTTCCACTTCACAATAACAGCACTTACGGTTGACTGGGGCAGCTCTAGCAGGGCAGTAATTTGACGAACAGACTTGTTGGAAAGGGGCATCCTATGACGGTGCCAAGTTGAAAGTCACTGAGCTCTTCAGTAAGGCCATTCTACTGCCATTGTTTGTCTATGGAGATTGCATGGCTGTGTGCTCGATTTTATACACCTGTCAGCAACGGGTGTCTAATTTGAAGGGGTGTCCACATACTTTTGTATATATAGTATATATTTTTATGAGACTCTATACGCCAGCATTTGAGATCAAATGTTTCATATGAAACTACAGAGCCTTCAGAAAATATTCACACCCCTTGACTTTTTCCACATTTTGTTATGTAACACATATGGAATCATGTAGTAACCAAAAAAGTGTTAAACAAATCAAAATATGTTTTATATTTGAGATTCTTCAAATAGCCACCCTTTGCCTTGATGACAGCTTTGCACACTCTTGGCATTCTCTCAACCAGCTTCATGACGTAGTCACTTGGAATGCATTTCAATTAACAGGTGTGCCTTCTTAAGTTAATACAGATGATAGCCCTATTTGGTAAAAGACCATATTATGGCAAGAACAGCTAAAATAAGCAAAGAGAAATGACAGTCCATTACTACTTTAAGACATGAAGGTCAGTCAATCCGGAAAAATTCAATAACTTTGAACGTTTCTTCAAGTGCAGTCGCAAAAACCATCAAGTGCTATGATGAAACTGGCTCTCATGAGGACCGCCACAGGAATGGAAGACCCAGAGTTACCTCTGCTGCAGAGGATAAGTTCATTAGAGTTACCAGCCTCAGAAATTGCAGGCCAAATAAATGCTTCACAGAGTTCAAGTAACAGACACATCTCAACATCAACTGTACAGAGGGGACTGTGTGAATCAGGCCTTCATGGTCGAATTGCTGCAAAGAAACCACTACTAAAGGACACCAATAAGAAGAAGAGACCTGCTTGGGCCAAGAAACACAAGCAATGGACATTAGACCGGTGGAAATGTGTCCTTTGGTCTGCAGTCCAAATTTGAGATTTTTGGTTCCAACCAAAAAAGACGCGTGTGGGTGAACGGATGATCTCTGCATGTGTAGTTCCCACCGTAAAGCATGGAGGAGGAGGTATTATCGTGTGGGGGTGCTTTGCTGGTGACACTGTCTGTGATTTATTTAGAATTCAAGGCACACTTAACCAGCATGGCTACCACAGCATTCTGCAGCGATACGCCATCCCATCTGGTTTGGGCTTAGTGGGACTATCATTTGTTTTTCAACAGGACAATGACCCAACACACCTCCAGGCTGTGTAAGTGCTGCATCAGATGACCTGGCCTCCACATTCCCCCGACCTCAACCCAATTGAGATGGTTTGGGATGAATTGGACGGCAGAGTGAAGGAAAAGCAGCCAACAAGTTGCTCAGCATATATGGGAACTCCTTCAAGACTGTTGGAAAAGCATTCCAGGTGAAGCTGGTTGAGAGAATGCCAAGAGTGTGCAAAGCTGTCATCAAGGCAAAGAGAGGCTATTTGAAGAATCTGAAATATAAAATATATTTTGATATCTTTAACACTTTTTTGGTTACTACATGATTCCATATGTGTTATTTAATAGGTTTGATGTCGTCATTATTACTCTACAATGTAGAAAATAGTAATGAGTAGGTGTGTCCTAACTTTTGACTCGTACTGTATATCTTTTTAATTCTTCAAGCTCTGTCAAGTTGGTTGTTGATCATTGCTAGACAGCCATTTTCAAGTCTTGCCATATATTTTCAAGCTGATTTAAGTTAAAACTGTAACTAGGCCACTCAGGAACATTCAATGACGTCTTGGTAAGCAACTCCAGTGTATATTTGGCCTTGTGTTTTTATGTATTGTCTTGCTGAAAGGCGGATTTGTCTCCCAGTGTCTGTTGGAAAGCAAACTGAACCAGGTTTTCCTCTAGGATTTTGCCTGCGCTTAGCTCTATTCCGTTTAATTTAATCCTCAAAAACTCCCTTGTCCTTGCCGATGACAAGCATACCCATAACGTGATAAGGCCACCACCATGCTTGAAAATATGAAGAGTGGTACTCAGTGATGTACTTCACCATGCTCAAAGGGATATTCAATATACATTTTTACCCATCTACCAATATGTGCCCGTCTTTGCGAGGCGTTGGAAAACCTCCCTGGTCTTTTTGGTTGAATCTGTGTTTGAAATTCACTGCTCTACTGAGGGACCTTACAGATAGATATGTGTGGGGTACAGAGATGAGGTAGTCATTCAAAAATCATGTTAACACTATTATTGCACACAGAGTGAGTCCATGCAACTTATTATGTGACATTTTTACTCCTGAACTTATTTATGCTTGCCATAACAAAGGGGTTGAATACTTATTGACTGAAGACATTTCAGCTTTTCATTTTCAATTAATTTGTAAAAATTTGAAAAAACAAACACAATTCCACTTTGACATTATGGGGTATTGTGTCAAGGCCAGTGACACAAAATCTCAATTTAATCAATTTTAAATTCAGGCTGTAACACAACAAAGTGTGGAAAAAGTTAAGGAGTGTAAATACTTTCTGAAGACACTGTAAATATACTAAGCTTTTGACTACTTTAATAAATGTATCTAGTCCAAATGTGGGGACTAGATACATAAAGTGCTTTAATTTCTAAACAGTAAAACAGATATGTATGAAAATACCCTCAAATAAAAGGTGACATTCTGTACTGTCGCCTCATATAAAACATTTGATCTCAAATCCAAAATGCTGGAGTATGGAGTCAAATTCAAAATGTTAGCTTCACTGTCCAAATACATATGGAGAGGAGTGTACTTTCAAAGACATTTGAATAACCAAACCAGACTTCGTTGTTATTCCTGTGACAACGTTGAAATGCCGGATTACTTTCTCCATTGGAGCGACAGTAAAATAAACACCCGTCTAATTGATGCGCTCCAGATAGCGTATGCAAATGAGCAGTGATGAGCAATCAGTGGTGAGTACAGCGTTGCCGAGACATGGATATGTAATTATTAGAAATGCTAATACAAAATCACCTGCTGTCTTTTGGTGTGACTCCAGTCTGGTTGGCATTCGCTGGGGGGGGCATCTCAATAGTCTGAGTTGACTTCCTTTCCTCGTCTCCTTTTTTGTTTTCTTTTAATCTATATGGACAGGAGTAAGCACATTTCTAGAGGGTATCCTATTACTTTGGCCTTTTCAAGAGCAGAGGGAGGAAAGGAGACGAGGAGAGGAAGCCACTTGTTAAGACTATTGAAATACACCCTCTCTTTAGCTTCCTCCTCAGAGGTCATATGGAAATCACTTGACCTCTAGCTGTAGAGGATGTAATCTATTGATGCCTGTCAGACGTCAGGTTGATGTTTGTCGTCCAGTACACCAGGGTTGGATTCATTAGGGCACACTGTAGCAAAATGAAAACAAGCATTCTTTTTACTGGACAAGTCCATATAGTCCCTCCCTGTTTCCGTCAATTTTCCTCTGTTTTGATGCCTAATGAATACGACCCAGTTCTGCGACAGCCTCACCTTCCAGATTGGGGTTTAATCATCCTGACCTTTCTGTGTCAGAAAATGAGGACGTTTGAAGTTAATCACATGAATCTGGGATGGGAGTAATGCTTGGATGCCCATCTGCCCAGAGATCCCATATTATATCCCCCATGGCTTAGAACTCCCAATCCCTCCGCTGACAACTGACATTGTTCTTCTGTCTGTGTGTGTGTGTGTGTGTGTGTGTGTGTGTGTGTGTGTGTGTGTGTGAGCTCAGCTTAGCTTACCAACCATTAATATACAGTACATTTCAGTCCCATGGACAGCTCCCAATGCTATGGACAACCAGTAAACCGCTAAAGAGGGGTAGGAGTGTATAGTAGTCTGTTGGACAGGTGAAAGCAAATTCCCAGCTGTGTGTGTTTGTGTTTAGGGGGATGCTGTTGGCTCATGTTACTAGATCTAGGGCCTTTCTCATGGTTTATTTTCCTAGCGTTGCTCGGTGCAACGTGTGAGTGTATGTGTGTTGAGTGACTGATGACACAGTTGCGTTTTGCTTTCTGCTATGTCATAGGGTTTTCACATTCTCCCTGTTGTGGCTCAGTTGGTAGGGCATGGCGCTTGCAACACCAGGGTTGTGGGTTTGATTCCCACGGGGGACCAGTATTAAAATGTATACACTCACTACTGTAAGATGCTCTGGGTAAGAGTAAAATGTAGATGGATGCAAATACAGTATGCTCATACTGTCAGTAGGAATGAGCTGCGTTTGGTTTCCACATTAGTCACGAGTTGTGCTCATTTGTCCGCCCCCTCTTCCACTGTAAGTATACCTGTTCCACTCTCTGGCTTTATCAGATCATCTCCATATTACCTACAATGCACATTATGTCTCCACTTGCTCGCCTTCTCCTAGGAAATGTCAGGTAATATTATATTTCTGACCAAGACTAATGGGCCAATCCATCTCTGGCAGGCTACAGGGTATAACATAGGTGATCAAAGTAGACAGACAACTTCCAATTGGTTTTTCCCTCCCTCCCTCCCACCCTCCCTCCCTCCATCCCTCCACTGCTCAGCACAGTCATGATTTATGGAGCCACCCTTGCCATTGCAGTGCCACACACATTCACACACATGCAGTCTGTCATAGAAACACAAACACACACACACACACACAACACATACTGCACACACTCCCATGCACACGCACACAATCATACAGGAAAGTTGAATTTCTCTGAAGAGACAAGGGGTTGATGATGTGGACTCAACAGCTACTCACACTCATGCATATAGAAAAACTGAGATTGAATAATATTTCCTTAATTTAATTTCATACTTGACTGGTACAACCAGAAAAGTGCAAGGTGCAAAGGCAAAACGTTTTGCCTTTATGCCATCATCAGGGTTGTGTTAACAGGCTGCGGCACCAAACAGAATAAAATGGACTAGAAATAGGGAGGGACGTTTCTTTTG
>NW_028161347.1:17500-32722 GCF_964263955.1 Coregonus lavaretus
AGCCAGTATTTTTTGAGAAAATGTTTTTAAAAGGTATAATCTTCGTAAATGATATCATAGGTAGGACTGTTGGAGTTATGTCGCACATGCAGCTAACAAAAACATATGGAAATGTCTGCTCTACCCAAAATTACAACCAAATAATTGCAGCATTACCGCAAAAATGGAAGATGAAAGTGGAATTGGGGGAAAGTAAGGAACTTGTTTGTCGGCCCTGCATTAAAGACCAAAATTGGTTAAAGAAAATTGTGATAAATGAAAAAGTATACCAGTTTCATTTAAGAACCAAAGGATTGACAGCCGTCCCATATAGATTGCAAAATAGTAGGGAAGAGATTTTTGACGTACCGATTCCATGGCATAGTGTTTATGAACTGATACGCAAAATGACGCCGGATCCAAAACTTATAATCTTTCAATTTAAATTATTATACCAAATTCTTGCTACCAATAGGATGTTATTTATATGGGGGATACAATCTTCCCAGCTCTGCAGATTTTGCTGCGAAGAGACAGAATCATTAGATCATTTGTTTTGGTACTGTCCATTTGTGGCTTGTTTTTGGTCACAGGTCCAGGAATGGCTGAAGGATTGCAATATTTACTTGGAGCTAACCCTGTAGATAGCACTACTGGGTGATCTGAAAAGTCATAGTCAATCGATCAATAATATAATAATACTTTTAGCAAAAATGTTTATTTTCAATTTACAATCTGTAGAAACAATGAGAAGATGGGAGGTGTTGAATGGAGCTGAAGGATGGGACTAATAACAACTAACAACAACTAATAACAGCAAACCGGATGGACATCATGAAAATGATTGGAGAGGTTGAGGGTAGAGGAAGTTTAGGAGTAAAAACAAGCAAAATAAATAAACATACCTGAATTTGTCCAATAGAAGCTCTCATTTGCAACTGTTGAACTAATGATTACACTCTAGATCAGCTAGATGCAGCCAATAGTGTGCAAGGCGGTATTGAATGTGTCACTGTCTGTCACCTTGATTACTCAAATTTGTCTGTCGACCTGTGTACACCTACATTGTAAACTTTCATTCGTAGACTAGGTTGTAGCAACCTCATGATGGGTATTTGTCACGATCGTCTAACATAGAGGAGGACCAAGGCGCAGCGTTGAACGTGAACATATTTATTTAATAAATGATCACACGACCAAAACAACAAAACGATGACGTGACAGTCAATGGTCAATAAACAAACCAAACACGAACAAAATCCCACAAACCCGAATGAAAAACAGACAGTTTAAATATGGCTCCCAATCAGAGACAACCCACGACAGCTGACACTCGTTGCCTCTGATTGGGAGTCACTCTGGCCAACATAGAAATAAACACCCATAGAAACAAAACCCATAGATCTACACACCCTGGCTCAACATAACAGTGTCCCCAGAGCCAGGGCGTGACAGTACCCCCCCCTAAAGGCGCGGACTCCGACCGCGTCAACCAAAACCCACAGGGGAGGGACCGGGTGGGCACTCCGCCTAGGCGGCGGATCCGGCTCCGGGCCTGATCCCCGCTCCCTCTCCAACCCCCCAAAGTACCCCTGGTCCGGTCTGGCCCCGCTGGCCGGAGCTGGACTGCACACTGGTGGAGCGGATTGCTCTAGCTCCGGCGTGAAGCATCTGACCGGTGCCGGACCAGCCACCGGTGGAACAGGCACGGGCCGTGCCGGACTGACGACGCACACCACTGGCTTGGTGTGGGGAGCAGGAGCGGGCCGAGCCGGGCTGTCGAAGCGCACCCCTGACTTGGTGCGGGGAACAGGCACGGGCCGTGCCGGACTGACGACGCACACCACTGGCTTGGTGTGGGGAGCAGGAGCGGGCCGAGCCGGGCTGTCGAAGCGCACCCCTGACTTGGTGCGGGGAGCAGGAACGGGCCGAGCCGGGCTGACGCAGCGCACCACTGACTTGGTGCGGGGAGCAGGAATGGGCCGGACTGGGCTGGCGACGCGCACCGTAGACTTGGTGCGAGTGGCAGGAACAGGCCGGACCGTACTGGGAACACACACCACTGGCCCTACGTGGGGATCAGGAACAGGCCGGACCGGACTGGCAACACATGCCAGTACCTCTCGCCGTGCCTCTACATCCTCCCTCCCCCTGGTGACCAGTGACTCCCGTAACCTGGCGGCCTCCTGCTGCCCCGTCGTCCACGGCGTTATCCCCCCCCTAAAAAATGTCTGGGCGTCTCCCCTACCCGTGGACCAGGTCTCCATGTCCCTTGCCAGCCTTTCGCCCTTCTGCCACAAGGTCAAGCCCTTCTCTTCCTCACTCGGCTTGACCCAGTCGAGGAGGCGAAGGAGATCTGTTAGGGATCTCCCTGGCGATGGCTCCTGGACACGCTGCTTGGTCACATCTTGGTGGGATTTTCTGTCACGATCGTCTAACATAGAGGAGGACCAAGGCGCAGCGTTGAACGTGAACATATTTATTTAATAAATGATCACACGACCAAAACAACAAAACGATGACGTGACAGTCAATGGTCAATAAACAAACCAAACACGAACAAAATCCCACAAACCCGAATGAAAAACAGACAGTTTAAATATGGCTCCCAATCAGAGACAACCCACGACAGCTGACACTTGTTGCCTCTGATTGGGAGTCACTCTGGCCAACATAGAAATAAACACCCATAGAAACAAAACCCATAGATCTACACACCCTGGCTCAACATAACAGTGTCCCCAGAGCCAGGGCGTGACAGTATTGGGAAAATGTGAGTATCATGTAGTAGCCTAAACCTATCAATGATACATTGAGCTGGGTGAATTGAATGTAGTCATCCAATATGCTGTAATAGAAATAAGGCCATGCTCATCAAAAAAACAAATTGACCTCCCTCGTCTTAAACGGCACTGAAACGGATCCAATAGGCCCCCTAATGTCATGTCATAAACGTACAATATCCTGCTTCACCAAGGCTAGCCACACATCTTCATTAAAGAACAGCATTAGTTATTCAAGACGAATAGTTTTGAACTCCAAGGATCCTCCTCTCATCTTGCATCAGTGAATTACTATATTAGTGTCAGAGACTAATGAAGCAAAAACAGTCTCATCACAGGCACTGATGTAAAGATGGAATCTGCATTAGGGGAAACAGCACCACTGTTGTTATTGTTTTTATTTTGTTTATAAAAAAAATGCAGTACATGTTTTGCTGTTCTATCGCATGTGCAATGATGTCTGAGGGGGGAAAAAACAGTGTTCGTTGTTTGCAGTAACTTCTTTCTTGTTTTAATATCCCAAACGAACATGGCAGTTTCACCATTAATGATTCCAGCTTCAACTAGGTATATCATTTGATAATATGCTGATGAAATAAAGCTAAAGATGTGGTAGGATAACAGAAATCTTCTGGGGAAGAATTTCCTAGAGTTTGTTTCGCCCTTTAGAGAACCCACTAAGTTAAAACAATTTTTTTTGTAAAGTTTCATAAAGCACCAAGGGGGGGAAATTCATAAATCTTGGCTGACCTTGAAGATCTGAGAGATTAGGCACACCATGGAGAGCCAACAAGAGTGCAACCAGGGCCCCCATTCCATATGGCCGCAAAGTGAAAAATGGCTGTTGTGCCGACCAGCGAAAGAGGAGCCAAAAACGGTTTTACGATGTGCTTGTGAAAAGGGAAATGTGATCAGTGGTGTCTTCTTTTGGTGCTGGATGTGATATGTGGCATTGGTGAACTGAACTCCCTTATTACGTGCAGGGTGAGAGGTGAATCCCACCGCTGATACCAATTACCTTCATGAAGATTCAGGGAACTGCTAGGGTCAGACAGTGTGGGATGGACAGTAGAACAGGGTAGACAGTGAGTTGTTACAGTGAAGAGGCGACTCCGGGATGCTGACCTAGGCAGAGTAGCAAAGAAAAATCCATATCTCAGACTGGCCAATAAAAATAAAAGATTAAGATGGGCAGTCTGACATATGGCTTTTTCTTTGCAACTGCCTAGAAGGTCAGCATCCCGGAGTCTTCTCTTCACTGTTGACGTTGAGACTGATGAAAAACATCCCCACAGCATGATGCTGCCACCCCCATGCTTCACTGTGGGGATGGTGTTCTCGGGGTACTCTGGTCAGATGAGACTAAAATTGAGCTTGTGGCCATCAAGGAAAACGCAATGTCTAGCGCAAACCCAACACCTCTCATCACCCCGAGAACACCATCACAGTGAAGCATGGGGGTGGCAGCATCATATTGTGGGGATGTCTTTCATCGACAGGGACTGGGAAACTGGTCAGAATTGAAGGAATGATGGATGGCGCTAAATACATTGAAATTCTTGAGGGAAACCTGTTTCAGTCTTCCCAGAGATTTGAGACTGGGACGGAGGTTCACCTTCCAGCAGGACAATGACCCTAAGCATACTGCTAAAGCAACACTTGAGTGGTTTAATGGGAAACATGTAAATGTCTTGGAATAGCCTAGTCAAAGCCCAGACCTCAATCCAATTGAGAATCTGTGGTATGACTTAAAGATTGCTGTACACCAGCGGAACCTATCCAACTTGAAGGAGCTGGAGCAGTTTTGCCTTGAAGAATGGGAAAAAATCCCAGTGGCTAGATGTGCCAAGCTTATAGAGACTTGCAGCTGTTATTGCTGCAAAAGGTGACTTAATAGTTTTGCACGCTCAAGTTTTCTTTTTTTTTTTGTCTTCATTCTTGTTTGTTTCACCCCAAAAAATCCATTTTTAATTCCAGGTTGTAAGACAACAAAATAGGAAAAATGCCAAGTGGGGTGGAGACTTTCGCAAGCCACTGTAGGGTAGGAGGTGGGGAGGTGAACAGAGCAGGAGGAAATGAAAATCAAACACTAGTTTAGCTTAGTCTTGACCACCCACTGCCACCGTAACCCAGTTGTATCAACCATAGGGCCATCGTAACCCAGTTGGATCAACCATAGGGCCACCGTAACCCAGTTGGATTAACCATAGGGCCAGCGTAACCCAGTTGGATCAACCATTTTGATCCAAGAATACACCAGTCAGACTAGAACCCTCCTAGTGTAGCTCAGCTGGTAGAGCACGGCGCTTGTAACGCCAGGGTAGTGGATTCGATCCCCGGGACCACCCATACACACAAATGTATGCACGCATGACTGTAAGTCGCTTTGGATAAAAGCGTCTGCTAAGTGGCATATTATTATTATTATTATTAGTGGGATCCAATAATAGACAAGTCAGACCAGAACCCCCCTAGTGAGATCCAATAATACACCAGTCAGACCAGAACCCTCCTAGTGAGATCCAAGAATACACCAGTCAGACCAGAACCCTCCTAGTGAGATCCAAGAATACACCAGTCAGACCAGAACCCTCCTAGTGAGATCCAAGAATACACCAGTCAGACCGGAAAACTCCTAGTGAGATCCAAGAATACACCAGTCAGACCGGAACCCTCCTAGTGAGATCCAATAATACACCAGTCAGACCAGAACCCTCCTAGTGAGATCCAATAATACACCAGTCAGACCAGAACCCTCCTAGTGAGATCCAATAATACACCAGTCAGACCGGAACCCTCCTAGTGAGATCCAAGAATACACCAGTCAGACCGGAAAACTCCTAGTGAGATCCAAGAATACACCAGTCAGACCGGAAAACTCCTAGTGAGATCCAATAATACACCAGTCAGACCGGAACCCTCCTAGTGAGATCCAAGAATACACCAGTCAGACCGGAAAACTCCTAGTGAGATCCAATAATACACCAGTCAGACCAGAACCCTCCTAGTGAGATCCAATAATACACCAGTCAGACCAGAACCCTCCTAGTGAGATCCAAGAATACACCAGTCAGACCGGAAAACTCCTAGTGAGATCCAATAATACACCAGTCAGACCGGAACCCTCCTAGTGAGATCCAAGAATACACCAGTCAGACCGGAAAACTCCTAGTGAGATCCAATAATACACCAGTCAGACCAGAACCCTCCTAGTGAGATCCAATAATACACCAGTCAGACCAGAACCCTCCTAGTGAGATCCAAGAATACACCAGTCAGACCGGAAAACTCCTAGTGAGATCCAAGAATACACCAGTCAGACCAGAACCCCCCTAGTGAGATCCAAGAATACACCAGTCAGACCGGAAAACTCCTAGTGAGATCCAAGAATACACCAGTCAGACCAGAACCCTCCTAGTGAGATCCAATAATACACCAGTCAGACCAGAACCCTCCTAGTGAGATCCAAGAATACACCAGTCAGACCGGAAAACTCCTAGTGAGATCCAAGAATACACCAGTCAGACCAGAACCCCCCTAGTGAGATCCAAGAATACACCAGTCAGACCGGAAAACTCCTAGTGAGATCCAAGAATACACCAGTCAGACCGGAAAACTCCTAGTGAGATCCAAGAATACACCAGTCAGACCAGAACCCTCCTAGTGAGATCCAAGAATACACCAGTCAGACCGGAAAACTCCTAGTGAGATCCAAGAATACACCAGTCAGACCAGAACCCTCCTAGTGAGATCCAAGAATACACCAGTCAGACCAGAACCCTCCTAGTCAGATCCAAGAATACACCAGTCAGACCAGAACCCTCCTAGTGAGATCCAATAATACACCAGTCAGACCAGAACCCTCCTAGTGAGATCCAATAATACACCAGTCAGACCAGAACCCTCCTAGTGAGATCCAAGAATACACCAGTCAGACCAGGCCAAACCAACTGCAGGCAATCACAGCACGTCTGGAGTTAAAGCAGTGGTATTCAAAGTCGGGGTCGCGACCCCTAGTGGGGGAACTGCAGTGGGGTCACCAATTATTATTATTATTATTATTATTATTATTTGTAAACAAAAAAATATTGTTTTTTGGGAGAACAAAACATTAAGAGTACAGATTATTGTATCGGACAATATACAAACATTGTTGAGGTTGTGTCATTAGATTTGGGGTGGGGCGGCAAGAAATTGTTCGGGGAAAAATGGGGTCCCCGGAAATTCTGGCTGAAAATTGGGGTCCCCACTGAGTTAGAGGATGAGAGAATGGTAAATACCACAGAGAGAGAGACAGAGAGACAGAGGGATAGACAATGAGACAGACAGGTAGACTCATAGAGAAAGAGACATCACACTGACATCACACTGACATCACACTGACATCACACTGACATCACACTGACATCACACTGACTCAACCTATGTTCTTTTATTCAGTGACCGTACACTGCTGGATGTCTCTCCTCATAGAAAGCCACAACTCTTTCCCGTCTCCCCTCACCTATAAGCACCATTAATTAAGATCCAAATGTAGGCCCTTTCTGTTCGCTGTCAAAGCGAAAACCATTAAGGCAAAACAATTGAGCTTCACTCAAACAGACTGTGCCAGAGGGAACGTTAGACGAGTGGTGTTCTGCATGCTAAAACCTTCACTGAAATGTATCCCAAAGAGAAATGTATCCCAAAGAGAAGAGTTTTAAAAAAAATAAAAAAACTTTTAATGATGAAATTTCAATTATACATCCTCTAAGACTAATGTTGCTTTTAATGCATGCCGTAGCGACGCGTTCTTTCACTCGGCAAGAACGTGATGCCTCTTTTTCCCTGTTCTTCTATGAGAAACGCTCGGGATAGTCGATGGGGCCTGAGAACATATTTACGAGCAAACTAGCTTGTGCACGACAGCGACTCATCTTCTGGTTACGGGAAGAAGAAAAAAACGATATCACCGTGAAACAGCATGCTACACCAATCTAAACCTTAACTGCTCTCTCTCTTTCTCTGTGGTGGCCATTTTGGTTGCTTGTCATAATAATAAACAAATAATTGTCATTATCTGTCTAAACGTCGCCTTCTGTGTGTGTCTGGTAATTGGTCCCCGGTGTGACCCTTTATTGTTGATGACCTATTAAAACCCTCAATGTTGTGTCATGGTCATTAAAGAGAAATACATTAGCAGAGTAGTTAACAATAGGAATGAATTTGCCAATTCCCCCACTTCCATTGCTTTATGCTACTGTGAACCACCACAAGAGATAAAGCAGCCACATTGGGTCAGTGGTATGTGAGCCCATCTCTCTCTCTCTCTCTCGCTCTCTCTCTTTAACCATCACTCTCCTTTTATGAAATCTCTATCTCACCATCTCCAGTCACCATTCTCTCACTATCTCTCTAATTATCTCCATGTATCTATCTCTCTATCACTGCATTTCTCTCTTTATCACACTCCCTCTCTTTCTTAGCCTCTTTGTTCACCCCTTTCCTAAATCCTCTCTCTCTGTCTCTCTCTGTTCTCTCTCAATTTGTTATCCTATGATAAGTATCAGACAGTTCATGATGGACTCTGGTGACTTCTAAACATTGTGCCTTTCCGACAGCCAGGCATTACCTTCCATCATGAGTAGTGGGTTTGGGTATAGGGAACAGAACAGGGTGTCTACACCAATTACATGTTTTATTCTAGTCATTATATTTGTATGATGGCCACTCTCCACTCACAGGTGTGTGAATGCTGTCCTGTCCTTGAAAGAGCTACCCAGTCTCCAGATCTCCTGTTCCCCATGTACCATTGATGAGAGAAGGCCAAGGGAATGTAGTTCCTTAGAGAGGTTGATGTAGTGGTGAATAGAGACTGAGATGGAAGGGCAGAGCGAGAGAGAGAGATATGGAGAGAGAGTTGCAGTTAGAGGGCAAAGCAAAGGATTGGGCTTTGTAAATGGACTCTCTCTCTCTCTCTGCATCTCTTTCCCTCCCTCTCTCCCTCCATGTCCCGTGTCAAGGCAGAAGAGAGATGGGAGAATGCTGCTGCTTTTTTTGTTAGAGTAATTGAGTGAATTCCTCATCCAGCATATCAGACCATGCCTCTGTGGCTCTCAGGGAGAGGGGTATGGGGAGATGGAGGGAGTGATGGAGAGTCTGTGGGACGGGGCTGGAGAACGAGGGGACAGAGGGAGAGGGAGAGGAGAGAGGAGTGGGGGACCACACAGTCTCAGAGATGGATAGAACGAGAAGGAAAGACTAGGGGTCGGAGTGAAAGAGAGGAGAGGTCAAGGAGGAGTGTTTGGCGGGTAAACAGCGAGGAAGGACAGCAGTGGTCCCTGCGGGAATTAAACCCACAACCTTGGCATTGCTAGCGCTACGCTCTAACCAACTGAGCCCCACATGGCACTATGCTAGTCAATGTTCTCTGGCTAGGCTATGTGGAGGCAGGATGGGTGGAGGTGGGGAGGGTTAGAGGGGGGAGAGGCAGCCACGTGCCCCACTCCAAGCAGCCCGTCGTCGGGGCCATCTGCCATTTCGCTCCCCTCTCACTGTGAGAGTCTGGCCCTCCTCCAGCCCTTTGGCCCGTTCACCACACGTCTGGACATGTCCGACCGCTCCTCGGTACCTGCAAGCCCCACAGCTGCCAGCAGGGGGAAAACGAGCTGTCATGGCCCGGCAGCCATGTAAGCCAGGTCAACAGGAGGTTGATTAAGTTGTAAAAAGGGCTATTTTGTGTCACAATGTCCAATAAATGAAGTGAACCTAGTGTTGAGAGGGCAAAATGGAAGCAGCTCTTTTTTTTGGTTAAAGTGAAAGGGACATCTCCTTTCACGCTTAGCTTGGTTGTTTGCTGAACCAACGATTGCTCACTCCTCATAGATGCAATGCTCTAACCCCCTTCCGTACAGTAAAACACAGTATTGGTATAACAATGCATTTCAAACAGTGTCATTTCAACAGTGTGTACTAAAGAAACAAACCTCAGTGACAGTTTCATTGCATGTATTAGTTAAAGCCATTAAACTATTACCGGGAAAAAGACCCCCAGACCACAACAATTTGTCTCTGCCCTCACGGGTATCCTCAATATGGTTGATGCTTGTTCTAGTACTTCAATTTCGACCAAGCTCCCTCCTATTCCTCCTGCCTCGCTAACATCCTTTCCCTCTCTTTTCTCTCCCTCCTCTCTCCCCCCTCTCTCCCCCCTCTCGCCCAGGAACCAGACTGTGCTGCACCAGTTCTGCTGCCCGGCCCCAGAGGCCCCCGAGGGGGAGTCCTCGGCCTGTGTCCCCAGGTAAGATGGCTGCCTCCCTTGTCACCCAGCACCAATTTATTTTTTAGTCACCGTTGCTTCTAACCGTTTTCCTGGTGGTGGTGGTGCTACTGTAAGACAACACAACTGCCCCAGTTACCTCCGTCTTGAAGTGGTTGTAAGTCCTTTGGGGGTCCCTGACTAACGTCGGCCAATCCCGGCTCAGTGCTTTTGTTTCCCCTCTGTGATGTAAGAGAGAAAGAATCTCCTACAAATCTTTAAATAGTGGCCAGGTAGACAGAGAGGGAGTTACTATTCACTACAAATGCAGCTTGTCACTTTATTTGGGGCTTTAAGTGTTGAAAGAAACTCAAAATTCAATCAATCTCGGCTCCAGGAGAGGCGATGTTTGTCCGAGTATCAAGATAAATTCATGGGAACACGATGGTAATCTCCAAATCAATCAGAGCGAGATCCTATTTCCTGGACACTAGTCAAATCGTCCAAAGCACTGCCCGTAGGAAACAATAAAAGCGCGGCCTAGGGCTTAGTGATAAAGGCAGGATGATGGTAATATTATATCTTAATATCTCCCCGAGCACACAGTGTTGTCAGGGAATGAGGGAAGCAGTCAGGAATGGTGCTGTGATGCACTGGCATCTTCCTTATATTCAACTACTGCATACTCCTAGTATCTGCGGAGAGTCAGCCATTTCAAAATCCTTTATCTCTTAAGACATCTGCCTCCTTGTCTTTCTCCTCAACCCCTCCCCATGTAGACATTATGGATTTGGATCAGTCTATATAAAACAGTAGCTCCCGCAGTTTGAGGAGTCATTATACTTCTGGCTCAAACAAAACGAGACGCACCAAGTCTTTGTTTGGCCACTCGGCATTGCTCTGTTTATCCGAAATACACTGCAGGCGGAGGACTCTGCAAATTACAGCGACTGCCAGTGGAACGTCAATAGCATTTAAGCCATCCAGCCTGGACGATTGCTGCTGATAATCTGTACATTTCTTCTGCATGGTGGGAAGAAAGATGGAAAAAAGCAGGGAAAGCAAAGCTTGTGTTGATGCTGGATTCCACCAACCCTGTGGTGCTGGACACAATAAAGTATTGGTGGAACAAAAGCTCATCCTCTAAATACCACTTTAACCACCACGAGGCCCAGGATGATTGAATTAGTCACACAGAGAGAGAGCGCGCGAGAGAGAGAGAGCGCGCGAGAGAGAGAGAGAGAGAGAGAGAGAGAGAGAGAGAGAGAGAGAGAGAGAGAGAGGAGAGAGAGAGAGAGAGAATGTGAGATGGAATCACCTCTCTGCAATCGTCTTTGTCTTTGCACCAGAGGGGCAAACAGAAAACTATTTATCAGATAAAAGTCTGGTTTGCCTGGGAATCTACCCTCAAAAGTTCCCTCCAGTCAGTGACTGTCACCTAACCAGCCGCAACACCCTATTATTGAGTATAAAGACACCTTTCAGAAGCACAAGTTAAGATGAATTCAGGTGACTTTCATCAAAGGCGGGCAGGGAAATTGGATGGAAAAAAGACAGACAAAAACAATCGATCAGAGTTCAGTGGATTGATCTTTGCCTGATAGAAGTGGCTTGGCAGAGGTGCGTTGTGCGATTCCTTTGGACTCAGGGACCATTAAGCAGAGCACAAACAGAATCGACACCACAAAAAAACAATGAAAACACCCCAAAGCAAACCACTTCAAACAGAGCTCTCTCAAAGCGGTTTGTGGGTTGCCAGTTGCAGTTTTGTTGCTTCTTTTTTTGTCTATCTCTCTGAAAGTCTTTTTTGTATTCTGTTGTTGTTACATTTTTCTTTCGACTTCAGTGTTTTGTCAGTGAAGTGTTGATTATCATACATTTATACCTCACGACATGACATACTCACACCCACGAGCCTCCATTCTCATCCATGCCACTTCCACTCAGACCTGTCTCTTCCACTCTCACTATGGTCACCGCCACCTCAAAGTATTTACTATGTAATAACAAGGTAACAACTGCAGTATTACAATGTCATAACCAATGTCATAACCAATTTCATAATCCACCCAAGTCTCATTGAGAGGTTCAGGGTCTGCCACTAGGGCAAGGCAACTGGTTAGCCATACACTGACACATGCAATGCATTGGTGTTCATGTGGAGAAATTGTATTACCATGTTATTGCATGCTTTTGGCTTAGTAGTGATCAGAACATAGAGCTCCCTGTCTTTGTGCGTTTGTGTGTGGGACTGTGTGTCTGTGTGTGTGTGTCTGTGTGCACTGTCGTACCTATGACACAGATGTTTAACATGCTTCAACAAATACCGAACAGCTAATATCTGCCATGGGCACCTAGGCTAAGGCTCACTGATAAAGGAGAGACACTTCTCATTGATGAATTAGCCTAGTGTCATGCTATTTTAGCCTAGCGTTGCACCCACCGTTGTTTTGCCACAAGGCCAAGCCGCCTTCACTCTCCTTGTTAAGGCAGATCCACAAAAAGCTGCTTCCTGAAATAAATGTGAGTTCATTCCTGTCTTCTGTGATTGAAGCACTGCAATATCTGCCTACCAAAACAAGGCCTAATTTCCATATGAAAGACGTCTTCTAGCCTGTTCTGCCGTCTCTTCACTCTGGGGAGTAATGAAGCTCTGTTTTTCACAAACACAGAAACACATAGATAGACAAATTACAGTCGTTGATATTTCGTTTTCACCGCTGTGGCAGCCGTTGAACGAGACCCGTCCCACCCTCAATGCCAACAGGTTACTCTGGAAAAGGGCAAACTCATGGAAGTGTGAGTTTTGGACAGCTCCAGTCTACTAATTTAAAGTAATTTCTGTCTGTGCAATCTCCATTTTGCTATTTCGGGTCCCGGAGAGAAAGTCCACGTCAATTAGAATATACAGAGTCCGTCTGTTTGTTGCCGGGTCACAAGATGGCGTCCAGTCGGTCATCCTAATGAGAAAAGCCTTACAATTCTGGTTCTGGCGAGTCAGAAAGGCTGTGACCAAAGTGGAACTGAAGATCTCCCTCTCTCACACACACTACATAATGAGGACCCTACTGAAGTTTGATCCCAAGTCTTCTCACCTTGTGAACCCTGTCACTCTTGTCCTACCAGTGTGCACTAGGGAGAGGGTAAGGGGGGAATAAATGGGATCAGTGTGCGCTAGGGAGGGGGTAAGGGGGGGAATCATTATTTAAAAAAAAAAAATGTTCTCATTTACAACTGCTACCTGGCCAAGATAAAGCAAAGCAGTGCGATAAAAAACAACAACACAGAGTTACACATGGGATAAAACAAAACATACAGTCAATAACACAATAGAAGATCTATATACAGTGTGTGCAAATGTAGCAAGTTATGGAGGTAAGGTAATAAATAGGCCATAGTGCAAAATAGTTACAATTTAGTATTAACACTGGAGTGATAGATGTGCAGAAGATGATGTGCAAATAGAGATACTGGGGTGCAAATGAGCAAAATAAATAACAATATGGGGATGAGGTAGTTGGGTGGGCTAATTACAGGTGCAGTGATCGGTAAGCTGCTCTGACAACTGATGCTTAAAGTTAGTGAGGGAGATAAGTCTCCAGCTTGGGATCAGTGTGCACTAGGGAGGGGGTAAGGGGGATAATACATGAGATCAGTGTGCACTAGGGAGGGGGTAAGGGGGGGAATAAATGAGATCAGTGTGCACTAGGGAGGGGGTAAGGGGGGTAATACATGAGATCAGTGTGCACTAGGGAGGGGGTAAGGGGGGGAATAAATGAGATCAGTGTGCACTAGGGAGGGGGTAAGTGGGGGAATAAATGGGATCAGTGTGCACTAGGGAGGGGGTAAGGGGGGGAATAAATGGGATCAGTGTGCACTAGGGAGGGGGTAAGGGGGGGGAATACATGGGATCAGTGTGCACTAGTGAGGGGGTAAGGGTGGGGGGATAAGGGGATCAGTGTCAACAGTCACGCAGTTAGATCTAATGATCTATGAACGAGGGCGTGATTGGGGAGGCAGGGGGGAGTGAGTCAATCAACACTTCTGATATCCAAGCTCTAAATTAACAACAGCATGAGCTAAGACATCAACTGATAAACGGCACTCGGAATCTGTCGTTTTTTCAAATGTTATTTTTTATTCTCCAGAGGTGTACCTTCCCCTTCGCTCTGCAGCAGATGGGTTGCAGCAGCAGATGGGTAACAGCAGCAGATGGGTTGCAGCAGCAGATGGGTGGCAGCAGCAGATGGGTGGCAGCAGCAGTCACAGACCAAAAAATAAAAGAGGGTGGCATTGTTAGCCTAAAATCAGTCACTGCCAAGAATGTGTCACAGCAGAAAACTATAAACGAGAATCTACTCAGAGAATGTCTTCAGGACAAGCTGCAGCTGGGACCTTTCCAGAAAAACCCATCTGACAAATAGGGGAAGAGAGAAGGGACAAAAGGGCTTGTTATTTCCAAATCAGTGTGTGTTCTATGGACGGCTTCTCTTGCAGACAACTATATCACTTCTGATAACCTCTTCTGCCCCTTCAGTGAAACTGTAGTACGTGAATGCACCACAGCTAGCTAAACTCACAAGCTGCTTGCCTTTCATTTAAACTATTTGCTGTGTGGTCTTCGTTGACTGCAGATGTCTGTACAAATAGGGATACAGCCTTGAACACAAACTTTGATCGAAACTTAGAACTCCAACTTTGATGTAGAAACTTAAACACTCTCATGATGGAATGCTTTGGAGTAGTTCTCAGACTCTAAAAAGGATAGGGCACTTTGGAGTCAAGGAATGTTAGCTGATGATAACAAGTGTATACACTTTCTGGGTCTTCTCAGATCAATTACAGATGTGTCATGTGTACAGCATGTACAAATCTACTTCCTGGTGTGGTGACGGTACATTTACTCTGCAGTGACACAGTGGTAACAGTGAGCTAATCGGACCAAGGACAGAGCAGATACTGAAACCCTAACCAATGGTAGCGCAGATTCTGACTTCACCTGACCAATAGCAAGCGAGGTGAGGTCAGAGCGAGGTCTCGTTAGAGATCTGCTCCACAGGGCGGCAACAGCAACGGAGTGAATCTTAGCTGATTCGTCTCAATCAATTTCCTCCCGCTGTTTCCCAAGACCAGAGCAACAGACACACCGTAACGAGATGTGCTATGCTAATTAGCTTGCACAATCTGCCGTAATGACCTGGCTCGTCTGAGATGGAATTAATC
>NW_028161346.1:0-56743 GCF_964263955.1 Coregonus lavaretus
CCCAGCATCCGTATACATTTACATTTTAGTCATTTAGCAGACGCTCTTATCCAGAGCGACTTACAGTTAGTGAGTGCATACATTTTTCATATTGGCCCCACGTGGGAAACGAACCCACAACCCTGGCGTTGCTCTACCAACTGAGCAACAGGAGGCTTATCGTTAACTTAATATAACCAACCTAATATAACTTGACATTTACTATATTTCTACCACATGTTAAACAAGTCTCCTCATTCAGGTACAAAGTACTGAATGCCAGTGTCATCCCCGAGGGCCAGTTCATGGACAACAAGAAGGCTTCTGAGAAGCTGCTTGGGTCCATTGATGTGAATCATGAGGATTACAAGTTTGGACACACCAAGGTCAGTCAAATACCCCCAGCAAAAGCTAACAATAAAACACAACCTCAATGATAATATAAATTCTAACCATTCAATGTCTCTCCCGTTGATACATTAATCTTTTTATTATTTCTTAAAAATTTGAAAAAAAATTGATCTCAATTAATTATCATGTGCATTGTGTCAGAGTGGTATGGCTGCAGATATCTGTATCAGTGTACATTATTCATCTACAACTGTAAAATAACTTACAACTTATAAACAACCTATCCCATGGTTTGTTTGTAAGCATTGCAATGTTTATGTTGGTGAAATCAATCTAGTGGCGTTGTTCCTCTCTTTTGATTCAAACCTTTCTATCTGTCACCATCTGACAGAGGTACCATAATTGACCATGTTTACCTGTGTCAGGTGTTCTTCAAAGCTGGTCTGCTGGGTGTCCTTGAGGAGATGAGAGATGAGAAGCTGGCCTCTCTGGTCGGCATGGTCCAGGCTCTCAGCCGTGGATTCCTCATGAGGAGAGAGTTCACCAAGATGATGGAGAGGAGGTGAGGAATAGTAGACAACTTGGCAAAAAATTCCTCAGCTGTATGCAAAAAGTGGCGGGGGTCCCCGTTTTGTTATTCTTTGAATCCCAGAACGTAGCTTTAAAGTCCTACCCTAGTCTCCTTTTCACCTCATTAAACACCTGATTTACTTAACAAAAGGCAGATCTCATTAGGTGCTCCAGGTATCCTCATGGCATGGCACAAGTGAGGGGTGGGGCTTTACTCTTTTGTTCTCTATTGCTCCTCTATTGTTCCTCAAGCAAAGGGGGGAGGCCGATGACATCACAAAGCCACCATCAGACCAACTCCTTGAAGTTTCCTTGAAGTCTTCAGTTCACACTATTTTCTTCAAAACATATATTTTTACCCTTTAGTGTGTGTACTTTACTGTATTTATACTTGGGATATCCCTTTTCCACAGGAAAAGTTCTAAAAACACTGGAGGAGATCTTTAAGCATGCCACTCACCATGCCACTCACCATGCCACTCACCATGCCACTCACCATGCCACTCACCATGCCACTCACCATGCCGCTCACCATGCCGCTCACCATGCCGCTCACCATGCCGCTCACCATGCCGCTCACCATGCCACTCACCATGCCA
This sequence comes from Coregonus lavaretus, assembly GCF_964263955.1. Lineage (NCBI taxonomy): Eukaryota > Metazoa > Chordata > Actinopteri > Salmoniformes > Salmonidae > Coregonus > Coregonus lavaretus. The sequence continues at coordinate 1,500 of NW_028161346.1, forward strand.
CTCACCATGCCACTCACCATGCCACTCACCATGCCACTCACCATGCCACTCACCATGCCACTCCATCCTTTCTGTCGACCAGAGATTCAGTCTTCACTATCCAGTACAACATCCGCTCATTCATGAATGTGAAAACCTGGCCATGGATGAAGGTGTACTTCAAGATCAAGCCCCTGCTGAAGACCGCAGAGACTGAGAAGGAGCTGGCCAACATGAAGGAGAACTATGAGAAGATGCAGACGGACCTGGCCAAGGCTCTGGCCAAGAAGAAGGAGTTGGAGGAGAAGATGGTGTCCATGGTGCAGGAGAAGAATGACCTGGCGCTTCAAGTCGCATCTGTGAGTGAGCAACGACACTCATAAGAGCCCATTTACACACACATGAACACAGACACGAACACACGCACACTGTGGTTATCTCTTTATATTTCATACATTTAAATCCATTTGCTCTGACCTATTTGACCAAATTAAGTCTATATTTTCATACACAAAGAGAGGCCAATTATATTTTTTCCTGCTCTGAAACCAGGATTCAGAGAATCTGAACGATGCTGAGGAAAGGTGCGAGGGGCTCATCAAGAGCAAGATCCAGCTGGAGGCCAAACTCAAAGAGACGACTGAGAGGCTGGAGGATGAGGAGGAGATGAATGCTGAGTTGACTGCCAAGAAGAGGAAGCTGGAGGATGAGTGCTCTGAGCTGAAGAAGGACATTGATGACCTGGAGCTCACCCTGGCCAAAGTGGAGAAGGAGAAGCACGCCACTGAAAACAAGGTTTCGTAGACAGTCTAACCAAACAATAATCCAAACAATAATCAACTCAAAACAGAAATGGAATTCAAGTTTTTTTGTGGGTGCTGTAAAGATTAAGACACAAAATAGTGTAATTTCATTTGTGGGGTAATCCACACATTCATTACATGTTCTGTGCCCCCCTCCTTTATGACTTCCCCTCAATACACTGGTGTGGAGTACAGTGCCATCTAGTGTTGAATCTATAGTACAGCACTTGTTGACACATTTCTAATATTAATTAAACTAAATCTCCCCTTCATGGTGAAGTGACCAAAGACTAATTTTGTTGTTGCCGTTTTCAGGTTAAAAACCTGACAGAGGAGATGGCGTCTGTGGATGAGAGTGTTGCCAAGCTGACCAAGGAGAAGAAAGCCCTCCAAGAGGCCCACCAGCAGACACTGGATGACCTGCAGGCAGAGGAGGACAAAGTCAACACTCTGACCAAGGCCAAGACCAAGCTGGAACAGCAAGTGGACGACGTGAGTGGAGTTTGACATTTTGGCCATGGTAGTATGTAAGATGATATTATCTTCAATTGTTTAGAGTTGACCAATATATGTGTATTTTTATCTTGTAGCTTGAGGGTTCTCTGGAGCAAGAGAAGAAGCTCCGTATGGACCTTGAGAGAGGCAAGAGAAAGCTGGAGGGAGATCTGAAACTGGCCCAGGAGTCCATAATGGACCTGGAGAATGACAAGCAGCAGTCTGATGAGAAAATCAAGAAGTAAACACAAATCAATTACCACAGTATTACCTGCCATCTTGATCAAAATAATGGTTGTTATTGGCTCATTCTTGAAATTATGAATTTGTATGTGATTCTTAAAAGCAAAGTGAATGGTAATATAGGCTTCCTTTACACTATCTAACCAAATCGAACTTTGCAATCAACGTGTTTGTGTTTGTTAGGAAGGAGTTTGAGACCACCCAGCTCCTCAGCAAGATTGAGGATGAGCAGTCTCTGGGAGCTCAGCTGCAGAAGAAGATCAAGGAACTCCAGGTACAGTACAGGATCTAACCTCCAGTACAGGAAAGCACACACCTGAATAATTTCCTGAAAAAAACGGACACATTTCTTCTGGAAGCTTCTGACGGCTCAGTAAGATGGAAGATGGTGCTTCATGATGGTGCTTCTTTCTATGGAAAGATGGTGCTTCTTACCGTTGATAGTTTGGTTCCGCCTTTGGGACACTGTCTAATGAATATAGTAAATATGTTAGTGTAACTGGCTATGTATTAACACATTTATGCTAAATATACTGTACATACTATTATTATGTAGTGAGGTTCAATTGTTTCAACTGTATTGTAGTGTTCATCCCCCCTGCTCCTGCCCCCTGTTCTAGGCCCGTATTGAGGAGCTGGAGGAGGAAATTGAGGCTGAGCGTGCTGCCAGGGCTAAGGTTGAGAAGCAGAGGGCCGATCTCTCCAGGGAACTTGAGGAGATCAGCGAGAGGCTGGAGGAGGCCGGAGGCGCCACTGCTGCTCAGATTGAGATGAACAAGAAGCGCGAGGCTGAGTTCCAGAAGCTGCGTCGTGATCTTGAAGAGTCCACCCTGCAGCACGAGGCCACAGCCGCCGCTCTGCGCAAGAAGCAGGCCGACAGTGTGGCTGAGCTCGGGGAGCAGATCGACAACCTGCAGCGCGTCAAGCAGAAGCTGGAGAAGGAGAAGAGTGAGTACAAGATGGAGATTGATGACCTCTCCAGCAACATGGAGGCTGTCGCCAAGGCTAAGGTGAGTAGTGATGTTTTGGTCAAGCAGTGTTGAGGAGGGTCAGCTACATTACCATTCAAGTAAACTGAAGTTGACAGGAGTCCCATATGTTTCACTAACAGGGCAATCTGGAGAAGATGTGCCGTACTCTTGAGGACCAGCTGAGCGAGATCAAGACTAAGAATGATGAGAATGTTCGCCAGGTCAACGACATCAGCGGACAGAGGGCCAGACTCCTGACAGAAAATGGTACCATCAACAATGAACAACAAACCAAACCAATGTAGTTCACCTCAGTAGTAAACAATAACATGTGTTGGGGGCTGTAAATTCAGTCCACATAGTTTCTGCCCTACGATACCACAAATACATTTTCAATCTTAGAGAACAGAGACCCCATTAACAAGAGGTCACTCTTTCCCTGCAGGTGAGTTTGGCCGCCAGCTGGAGGAGAAGGAAGCCCTGGTGTCTCAGCTGACCAGAGGCAAACAGGCCTTCACCCAGCAGGTGGAGGAGCTGAAGAGGCAGATTGAGGAGGAGGTCAAGGTAAGGGACCCAAAATGGAAACCACCCACCACAATTTAGAGCTCTATATACATATAGACGGTGACTACGCCACCCTCAGAGACTTCTACTGCCATTTGTTTTACTCTCTATCTAATCTCTCTTTGTCTTTGTCTTTCTTGCTTTCTTTCTCAGGCTAAAAATGCACTGGCCCACGGTGTCCAGTCTGCCCGCCATGACTGTGACCTCCTGAGAGAGCAGTTTGAGGAGGAGCAGGAGGCCAAGGCAGAGCTGCAGCGCGGCATGTCTAAGGCCAACAGTGAGGTGGCTCAGTGGAGGACTAAGTATGAAACTGATGCCATCCAGCGCACAGAGGAGCTGGAGGAGGCCAAGTGAGTTGCACGCAGTAGCAAAAACTCAAATAAATGGTGTGGATGGTGAGGGTGATAGGAGGCTCTGAGAAAATGTTATGTCAATATGTAGTGCAACATTTGTTTCACAACAAATTGCTCACCATAACACCACCTTCTGTTGTCCAACAGGAAGAAACTGGCCCAGCGTCTGCAGGAGGCTGAGGAGACCATTGAGGCGACCAACTCAAAGTGCGCCTCCCTGGAGAAGACCAAGCAGAGACTGCAGGGAGAGGTGGAGGACCTCATGATTGATGTTGAGAGAGCCAACGCAATGGCCGCCAACCTTGACAAGAAGCAGAGGAACTTTGACAAGGTGAACATTTATAAACCTCACTCTAGGTGATATTTTCTGTCTGCTATTTGATCAGTTGTAGTATAATTGTAGCATATTTCTGATTCAGAACCCTCCATCAATGAGTTCTAATGAAAATCCCATGTATTTCCCTAGGTTCTGGCAGAGTGGAAGCAGAAGTATGAGGAGGGTCAGGCTGAGCTGGAAGGAGCTCAGAAGGAGGCTCGCTCTATGAGCACTGAACTCTTCAAGATGAAGAACTCCTACGAGGAGGCTCTGGATCATCTGGAGACTCTGAAGAGAGAGAACAAGAACCTGCAACGTGAGCATTTGACAGCAGTTCTATTTGACTGATGTTTGACTAGTGTTTGAAAATGGAATTAACTGTAATCATCAACATTATATCAAAATTACTATTAAACCATCTCAGAATTTTCATGTAAAGTATAAAATGTTATTTTTTGGAACTTGTAATTGGTATTCCTTTGAATAGCCCAAGAATGTGGGGGAAAATTAGATTTGGAAGACAGTATGAAATGCTGTTAATTAATTAACTGTTATTATGATTCATTATAAACTTCAGTGCATTGGCGATATCCACTGTGAAAATCTCTGAAGTATAATCTGCTCCTGTGTTTGTGTGTGCAGAAGAGATCTCTGACCTGACTGAGCAGATCGGAGAGACTGGCAAGAGCATCCATGAGCTGGAGAAGGCTAAGAAGACCGTGGAGACAGAGAAGTCTGAGATCCAGACCGCTCTGGAGGAGGCTGAGGTACACACTACAGCTGTTTGATAGGAAAAGCAGTGTTACACTAGCCAATGCCAGCTACAGTCTAATGCTCCCCTTTATTGGTGTTTATTGTAGTCATTTATACAGTATGTAATTCCTTGTGTTATACACATCCAAATGTATTGAGCACAATTCGCCTGACTGCTTCTCTTTGTCCAGGGCACACTGGAGCACGAGGAATCCAAGATTCTGCGTGTGCAGCTGGAGCTGAACCAGATCAAGGGTGAGGTGGACAGGAAGCTGGCTGAGAAGGACGAGGAGATGGAGCAGATCAAGAGGAACAGCCAGAGGGTGGTTGACTCCATGCAGAGCACCCTGGACTCTGAGGTCAGGAGCAGGAATGATGCCCTGAGGGTGAAGAAGAAGATGGAGGGAGACCTGAATGAGATGGAGATCCAGCTGAGCCACGCCAACAGGCAGGCCGCTGAGGCCCAGAAACAGCTGAGGAACGTCCAGGGACAGCTCAAGGTAAAGGGACTGGGACATCAGGTTCAACAACCTGAACATGGGGAGGGATTTGTTTGTGAATCAGTAGAAAAGAATAGAACAGAGGAATGGAATAGTGGACTAATATACTGTAGATATTGTGGAAATGTTTACCAATGATCACCAATCCTATCACCCCTACTTCCACAAGTCTAATGATACTATGTAATTGTGAACCCCAGGATGCCCAATTGCACCTTGATGACGCTGTCCGCCTCTCAGAGGATATGAAGGAGCAGGCAGCCATGGTGGAGCGCAGAAACGGTCTGATGGTGGCTGAAATTGAGGAGCTGAGAGTTGCTCTGGAGCAGACAGAGAGAGGCCGCAAAGTGGCTGAGACTGAGCTGGTAGACGCCAGCGAGCGCGTCGGACTGCTGCACTCCCAGGTACGGGTCAAAAGCCATTTCTAATTAAACTCAACCAAGCATACCATTTATACACACATAGAATTTAACAGTGCTTGCGTTTATATTTTCATAATTTCAGCCTTGTGACTTGTAAGTTCTCTTGAGAGTCAAATAAATGGCCTTGTTTCCTCCTTCAGAACACCAGCCTTCTGAACACCAAGAAGAAGCTGGAGACTGACCTGGTTCAGGTGCAGGGAGAGGTGGACGACATCGTCCAGGAAGCCAGGAACGCAGAGGACAAGGCCAAGAAGGCCATCACTGACGTGAGTCCTTGAATTACATCAACTAGATTTGTCCCCAAGGGCCAATGGTAGCTGGGCTGGTTAACCACAACAAATATCTCAAGGGGGCTTTATGAGTGGTGCCAGTTGGTGCATAAATTAAACTAAGTACCATTCCAGGCGGCCATGATGGCTGAGGAGCTGAAGAAGGAGCAGGACACCAGCTCTCACCTGGAGAGGATGAAGAAGAACCTGGAGGTCACAGTCAAGGACCTGCAGCACCGCCTGGATGAGGCTGAGAATCTGGCCATGAAGGGAGGCAAGAAGCAGCTCCAGAAACTGGAGTCCAGGGTGAGTTAACAGCAGGGTGTATTGAAAGACAGACTGCTGGAAATGCATGTGATCATATAAAAATTTCGGGGGAAATGCCCCCTTAAGGAAAATGTATATTTTCTGACAAAAAAAAGCTACTTTTGGTAAGATTTGAATATGGCATACTGGCAATTTTTGGGAAAATACATTTTTAATAAGTGCCCCTGAAGATTAGTGTGTTAAAATACATTGTATACGTTGTATTATTACATTTTTGAGTAATTGACTCTTAAAAGCTAAAGTCTAGGTGTTTAAGCAGTAAGGCATGGAAAGCGCTGGAATTTTTTTTTGTGACATAAAGTGTGTTCTGTTATAGGCAGAGGGCATAAGATTCCCTACACAGGGGCATTGTGTAAGACAATCTCTCTCAATAACCCACCTACATAATGAAAAGTAGTTGTTTTCATTATAGACCCCTCTAATTAAAATGGTAAAAGTATATAGGAACAGACAACAATTGTGCCTCCTTGACTAGCAGAAGAATATACTTCTGTTTTTACAAAGATTTGTTACGTCTGATTTCACCACCTCACATAAATGCCTACCTTTATTTCTTCCACAAAGGTGCGTGAGCTCGAGACTGAGGTGGAGGCCGAGCAGAGAAGAGGTGTAGACGCAATCAAGGGAGTCCGCAAGTATGAGCGCAGAGTCAAGGAGCTCACTTACCAGGTAAGAACATGTGCCTTCTTCACACACTAAAGCACACTGGTTTGTGTATTAAACTATGGGGTATTGATTCTTTGATCTTCTCTCACAGACTGAGGAGGATAAGAAGAACGTTGGCAGACTTCAGGACCTGGTAGATAAGCTGCAGTTGAAAGTGAAGGCCTACAAGAGGCAGGCTGAGGAAGCGGTGAGTCACAGACTTAGTCAAATACTCTGAAAGCTTACGTTCCCTAGTAGACATTACAAAACTTCATGTCCAGGCAGTTTAGTTGAAGTGTTGCTACTGCACATCAGTCAACAATGACTCAGTTGATAGTGCAAGTAATTGCTGAAGCAAGTAATTGCTGAAGAAATGTATGCACAGTGACTCCTCTGCCTATGTGTTACCAATTTAAAAGAGAGGGGGTTGAATATTATTTAGCTTTGTGCCGGGGGCTGGTCTAGTGGTAGTGCTGCCGCCCCTATATCACATATGTCCCTGGAGGCAGCAGTTTGATCCCTCTGTTCCACCACTCACTTTCTCTGCTATATCATCTATCTCCCTATATACATTGCTATCCTAAATATATCAATAAAAAAACTTTCAAAATAATATTAATTTGCTATCTGAAGCTTCAAACTTTGAATACTGATGTTATGCTCTCCTCTGTTTATCTCACCCAGGAGGAAGCAGCCAACCAGCACATGTCTAAGTTCAGGAAGGTTCAGCATGAGCTGGAGGAGGCTGAGGAGCGTGCTGACATCGCTGAGACTCAGGTCAACAAGCTCAGAGCCAAGACCCGCGACACTGGAAAGGTACAGGACTGCTGCTAAACGTACACTTGACTCGTGTTCAAATATGACCACATCAACACCACCTATGATTCATTCTTCACAGTAGTCAATACTGACATTTTACACTCACTCAAAGGTATTTAAGATCTCTGAAAAACACATTTCAGGACAGGGTAAATAAAAAATCTAAATAAAAGATTAATCCAAATTTAGTTGGTACAAGCTGAGCACTGAATCTTAAATGCTTTATCCATTATATTCTATCCAAGTCTGTCCATATATTTATCATGTTCATTATTAATACTGATCCATTATATTCTATCGAAGTCTATCCATATATTTATCATGTTCATTATTAATACTGATCCATTATATTCTATCCAAGTCTATCCATATATTTATCATGTTCATTATTAATACTGATCCATTATATTCTATCCAAGTCTATCCATATATTTATCATGTTCATTATTAATACTGATCCATTATATTCTATCCAAGTCTGTCCATATATTTATCATGTTCATTATTAATACTGATCCATTATATTCTATCCAAGTCTATCCATATATTTATCATGTTCATTATTAATACTGATCCATTATATTCTATCCAAATATTTATCATGTTCATTATTAATACTGATCCATTATATTCTATCCAAGTCTATCCATATATTTATCATGTTCATTATTAATACTGATCCATTATATTCTATCCAAGTCTATCCATATATTTATCATGTTCATTATTAATACTGATCCATTATATTCTATCCAAGTCTATCCATATATTTATCATGTTCATTATTAATACTGATCCATTATATTATTTCCAAGTCTGTCCATATATTTATCATGTTCATTATTAATACTGATCCATTATATTCTATCCAAGTCTATCCATATATTTATCATGTTCATTATTAATACTGATCCATTATATTCTATCCAAGTCTGTCCATATATTTATCATGTTCATTATTAATACTGATCCATTATATTCTATCCAAGTCTGTCCATATATTTATCATGTTCATTATTAATACTGATCCATTATATTATATCCAAGTCTATCCATATATTTATCATGTTCATTATTAATACTGATCCATTATATTCTATCCAAGTCTTGTCACGATCGTCTAATGAGGACCAATGCGCAGCGTTGAAGGTGAACATCTTTTATTAGATAAATGATCACACGATCAAAATAACAAACGAAACGTGACGTCTACAGTTGAACACAACCCAACGAGAACAAGAAACCACAAAACCAACGTGAAAGACAGATAGTTAAATATGGCTCCCAATCAGAGACAACGAGCCAACAGCTGACACTCGTTACCTCTGATTGGGAGTCACTCAAACAAAGAAATACAATAACCTAGACCCACAACAAAACATAGAAACTAACACCCTGGCTCAACATACGAGAGTCCCCCGAGCCAGGGCGTGACAGTACCCCCCCCTAAAGGCGCGGACTCCGACCGCGCCAACGAAACACAACAGGGGAGGGACTGGGTGGGCACTCCGCCTAGGCGGCGGATCCGGCTCCAGTGGAACAGGCACGTGCGGTGCCGGACCGACGACGCACACCACTGGCTTGGTGTGGGGAACAGGCACGGGCCGTGCTGCACTGACGACGCACACCACTGGCTTGGTGTGGGGCGCAGGAGCGGGCCGGACAGGGCTGACGAAACGCCCCACAGACTTGGTGCTGGGAGCAGGAATGGGCCGGACCGGGCTGGCGACGCGCACCACAGACCTGGTGCGGAGAGCAGGAACGGGCAGAGCCGGGCTGACGAGACGCACCACAGACTTGACGCGGGGAGCAGGAATGGGCCGGACCGGGCTGGCGACGCGCACCACCGACCTGGCGCGGAGAGCAGGAACGGGCAGAGCCGGGCTGACGAGACGCACCACAGGCTTGATGCGGGGAGCAGGAATGGGCCGGACTGGGCTGGCGACGCGCACCACAGACCTGGTGCGGGGAGCAGGAACGGGCAGAGCCGGGCTGACGAGACGCACCACAGACTTGATGCGGGGAGCAGGAATGGGCCGGACTGGGCTGGCGACGCGCACCGCAGGTTCGGTGCGAGAGCAGGAATAGACCGGACCGTACTGGGGACACACACCACTGGCTCTACACCGGGATCTGGAACGGGCCGGACCGGACTGGCAACACACGCCAGTACCTCTCGCCGTGCCTCTACTTCCTCCATCCCCTCTTCGACCAGTGGCCCCCGTAACCCGGCGGCCTTCTCCGGCAACCCACTGGGCCGCTCTATCGCGGCCTCCTGCTGGTCCGACGTCGTGAGCCCCCCCCTAAAAATTTTCGGGGCGTCTCTCCTACCCGTGGACCAGGTCTCCATATCCCTCGCCAGCCTCTCGCCCTTCTGCCATAATGTCAAGCCCTTGTCTTCCTCCCTCGGCTTGACCCAGTCCAGGAGGCGAAGGAGATCTGTGAGGGATCTCCCTGGCGATGGCTCCTGGACACGCTGCTTGGTCCCATCTTGGTGGTTTCTTCTGTCACGATCGTCTAATGAGGACCAATGCGCAGCGTTGAAGGTGAACATCTTTTATTAGATAAATGATCACACGATCAAAATAACAAACGAAACGTGACGTCTACAGTTGAACACAACCCAACGAGAACAAGAAACCACAAAACCAACGTGAAAGACAGATAGTTAAATATGGCTCCCAATCAGAGACAACGAGCCAACAGCTGACACTCGTTACCTCTGATTGGGAGTCACTCAAACAAAGAAATACAATAACCTAGACCCACAACAAAACATAGAAACTAACACCCTGGCTCAACATACGAGAGTCCCCCGAGCCAGGGCGTGACAGTACCCCCCCCTAAAGGCGCGGACTCTGACCGCGCCAACGAAACACAACAGGGGAGGGACTGGGTGGGCACTCCGCCTAGGCGGCGGATCCGGCTCCAGTGGAACAGGCACGTGCGGTGCCGGACCGACGACGCACACCACTGGCTTGGTGTGGGGAACAGGCACGGGCCGTGCTGCACTGACGACGCACACCACTGGCTTGGTGTGGGGCGCAGGAGCGGGCCGGACAGGGCTGACGAAACGCCCCACAGACTTGGTGCTGGGAGCAGGAATGGGCCGGACCGGGCTGGCGACGCGCACCACAGACCTGGTGCGGAGAGCAGGAACGGGCAGAGCCGGGCTGACGAGACGCACCACAGACTTGACGCGGGGAGCAGGAATGGGCCGGACCGGGCTGGCGACGCGCACCACCGACCTGGCGCGGAGAGCAGGAACGGGCAGAGCCGGGCTGACGAGACGCACCACAGGCTTGATGCGGGGAGCAGGAATGGGCCGGACTGGGCTGGCGACGCGCACCACAGACCTGGTGCGGGGAGCAGGAACGGGCAGAGCCGGGCTGACGAGACGCACCACAGACTTGATGCGGGGAGCAGGAATGGGCCGGACTGGGCTGGCGACGCGCACCGCAGGTTCGGTGCGAGAGCAGGAATAGACCGGACCGTACTGGGGACACACACCACTGGCTCTACACCGGGATCTGGAACGGGCCGGACCGGACTGGCAACACACGCCAGTACCTCTCGCCGTGCCTCTACTTCCTCCATCCCCTCTTCGACCAGTGGCCCCCGTAACCCGGCGGCCTTCTCCGGCAACCCACTTGGCCGCTCTATCGCGGCCTCCTGCTGGTCCGACGTCGTGAGCCCCCCCCTAAAAATTTTCGGGGCGTCTCTCCTACCCGTGGACCAGGTCTCCATATCCCTCGCCAGCCTCTCGCCCTTCTGCCATAATGTCAAGCCCTTGTCTTCCTCCCTCGGCTTGACCCAGTCCAGGAGGCGAAGGAGATCTGTGAGGGATCTCCCTGGCGATGGCTCCTGGACACGCTGCTTGGTCCCATCTTGGTGGTTTCTTCTGTCACGATCGTCTAATGAGGACCAATGCGCAGCGTTGAAGGTGAACATCTTTTATTAGATAAATGATCACACGATCAAAATAACAAACGAAACGTGACGTCTACAGTTGAACACAACCCAACGAGAACAAGAAACCACAAAACCAACGTGAAAGACAGATAGTTAAATATGGCTCCCAATCAGAGACAACGAGCCAACAGCTGACACTCGTTACCTCTGATTGGGAGTCACTCAAACAAAGAAATACAATAACCTAGACCCACAACAAAACATAGAAACTAACACCCTGGCTCAACATACGAGAGTCCCCCGAGCCAGGGCGTGACAAGTCTGTCCATATATTTATCATGTTCATTATTAATACTGATCCATTATATTCTATCCAAGTCTATCCATATATTTATCATGTTCATTATTAATACTGATCCATTATATTCTATCCAAGTCTGTCCATATATTTATCATGTTCATTATTAATACTGATCCATTATATTCTACCCAAGTCTGTCCATATATTTATCATGTTCATTATTAATACTGATCCATTATATTCTGTATTTCTTCTTACAGGGAAAAGAAGCTGCTGAATGAACAAGACCAAAGTCTGATCAATTTCCTTTGATGCATAAAATATGATTTTCATGGTGAAATGTTGAGCATTGATTAAAAACACGTTGACCTACATAAACTTCCTTTGTGACTGTGGACTTATTACTCAGCATATAGCTTTTTCATACCATGAAAAATATTGCATTCTGGGATTTAAACAACAACAAAGCTGTCACCCCAACAAAGTGGCCACTTTTTTTGGTAAACACTCCCAAATGTATAGACTGACCTATGAATGCAAGTACTGACCATCCATAACATTCAAAATATAGTTGTAACCCTTTACAGTTGCGGGAATTGGCCTATATGGACACGTCCAAATTTCAAATGATACATTCGTAAATAGAAAGTCCTGCCCTTTGACATTAAGGGTTAAAACAGGCCAGAGGACACCTGATTAATGACAGAGACGTTGACGGAATCCAAACCTACATTGAATCTCGGCTGCAAGGATAAGGTCAGTAGTCTTTATTCATTAACTTGGTGAAATTGATTTGAGGACTTGCTAAAATATTGAAAAGTAGCAAATTGATCAATGCGTAGCCATTTTAAGTGAAATGTGGGGTTGACTGTCAGGAATTATCAAGATTACATTGTGAGGATAGACTCCTCCGTAGAGTAGGAGATAATTCTGGGGGACTAGTCAACCTGTTGGTGGGTCCGTAATGATTCACGGTAATAGGCCATTACCAAAAGAAACTACCCGGTGTTGAAATAGAAGGAACTATTAAAAGTACACCTATGGGATGGAACCTGTAAGAGATTATTGAACAGTCAACAAATAATCCGGGTTAAACAAATAAAAAAAGTACACCAGAAGGAATTAAAGTAGCATGTGTGAGAAATAGAATATTAGTAAAGTCAAAAGTCACAAACAACTGTAGATTTTGCTGTAACTCTATCCGTTCTGGAGCCTTATAAACTCCAGGTTACCAATACAACACCAATAATCATGTAAGGTTGTATACGTGTGAGACCTAATGTTTGCTCAAAAGTCACATGAATAATTCCAGGTGGTTGTATAGAGGAGGGAGAACCCATTCCTGTTGTATGAGACTGTCAGGAATTATCAAGATTACATTGTGGGGATCAATCCCTCTGTAAAAGTATGAGATAATTCTGGGGGACTAGTCAAGACTACATATACAGGGAGGGGTGGTTCCAGGTGGTTGTATAGAGGAGGGAGAACCCATTCCTGTTGTATGAGACTGTCAGGAATTATCAAGATTACATTGTGGGGATCAATCCCTCTGTAAAAGTATGAGATAATTCTGGGGGACTAGTCAAGATTACATATACAGGAAGGGGTGATTCAAGGTGTTGTTGTGTGAAGCTATTTTGAATTACTTGTTAAATTGACTTGTTATATAGAAGAGGTGGCTAAGGGATTTTTAACAGTACCAACCATGGGGGGGGCAAATCCTCACAAGAGGTCCCAGAATTTACTGGGGACGAGAAATACTTGATGTAATTAAAATGGAATCCAGGGATAGAAGAAATCTCCATTATGTAACCAGGTGGAGGGAGAGGTATGGTTTTGAGGGACGTCTAGACGCAGATAAACTCGAATCCATGCTTAAACAGATACATAAGGTGTGTAAAGGAGAAATAAGCAGTGAGAGAGAGAGAGATAAGGAGGGGGCCAGTACCCACTGATAGCCTTACCTAATCTATTGGCGGGGAATGAAAGGGGCCCCAGCAACCTTAGATGTATACAGTAATAATAATAATATGCCATTTAGCAGACAGGCCATGAACACAGAGGACGTGGCCAGAGCGGTAGAAGGAATGACCCACCCCAAAACAGGAATAGTAAGGTTTGGGCTGCCGTTAGAGGGCAGTGGGTTTCAGGGGATGCCCAGAGGACACTTTTGCCATGGGCCGATCACGGAGAGTATGTTGGGAAAATAACTGAATTGTGTAATAGCCTCAGAGAGACATGCAATCCATCATGAGCAGAATAACAGACAGGACAGAGCCAAGAAAGAAGGCAGGAAGAAAAGAGAAGTGAGTGAGAGGGAAAGAGAAGTGAAGGTTGAGGTCTCCGTGCCTCCCCCAGAGCAGAGGGCAGAAAGGTTATATCCAAACTTGGCAGACCAGGCATGGAGAGAAAATCCAGATGATGAATACGTAGGGAGGAGAAGGAGAGTGCAGGGGAATAATGTTGCCCCCCCCCCCCCACCGGCCCCACCTCCCTATGAGGAAGAAGGGGCTGGAGGAGGAAGGGAAGATGATGGTGAGGAAGAGCCAGAGGTAGAGGAGTACAGGACAAGGGCAGAGAAAGTCAGACAGGAGAGAAAAGAGAGAAAAGAGAGAAGAGAGAGAGAGAAGTCCATCCCCCAGCTTTGAGCGTGAGGAAGAGGAAGATAAGGCGTGACTAGTCCTTGAGGGAGAAATAGTAGACTCTAGTGGGGGGAAGACTAAGGAACCCTTTGATCCAAATTGTGAGGTGTTTGAATTGGCTACTATTGACTTAGCACTTCAACAGGAACAGAAACCTTATTTGACATTGACAGTAATGGGTAAGAAAATTAAATTCCTTTGTGATACGGGAGCCTGCAGGACAGCAACCTGTGCAACAGACAAGCCAGATGGAGTCAGGATTGATGGGGAGAAAATCATAGTGCGATCTGCCTCTGGTCATCAATTTATTGAAAGGTTATCAGCCCCAATAACCCTAAAACATGACCAATCAGGATGAGAGGCAACCATACCCATCCTGATATCTAAGCTGTGTCGGGTAAATTTACTAGGACGTGATGTAATGACTAAATTGAATGTGGCTGTCATTTCCGCTGAGAGGGGAATGAAAGTACACATAGTCAGAGACAATATGGTGGTCTGTGGGGAAGGGGAGCCATGTTATTGGTATAGGCAAGATTTGTTTAGGGGGGGGAATAACTGATATTCCCCGAACCTTGATGGAACTTGCTGATGATGTAGTACCAGGCCCCACTAAAATGTCCCCCGATGACCTACACTGTACTCTCTGGTATAACAAACACCCAGGTCCAGATGCAATCTATGAGAAAGCATTATTTAAAACCACAGAAAGGACTATAGCCTTGAAATGGTTTCACTATGACAACACCCACGCAGTAGTGGAGGTGGAACTAGGGCCCCAAAGTCAGAGACTGTTCAGGGAAATATGGAGCCCACATGTGTCCCTAGCAAAGGAGCCAGCAGAGGACTGGAAAGACATGGGCCAGTGGGTATCCAAGGGTAAGAGGATCACTGATTGGGTCAATATTGTGAGTGGCGATCAACACAGCCCATCCACAGATAGTACATTTAGATGAGAATAGTAGATGCTGAGGAGAGGAATACCTGTTGACAGAACAACAGGAGTCAGACTTAAAAGAAGTTCCAGAGCATTTGTGGTCCCGGGGTCCAGCAGACGTAGGATTAATAAAAGGGGTAATTCCAGTACAGGTGATACCCAAATCTAATCACAGGCCATATCAGAAGCAATACCCTATGAAACCAGAAGCAATAGAAGGTTTGCAGTTTACCAAGAGCAGATTGGGAGGGACCTTGAGGGAGGGCCAATTCCCGGGGAGATAGTGAGGCCAGAAACAAAGGTGCAGTGTCCTGGAAATCACAGTCTGTTTTTTTTTTTTTCAGTTCTGCTGGGAGTACATTGGATGATGGGGTTTTGTGTTGAATTAGAGACAGTGAGACTATTAGTCAATACCTAGGAGAGAAGAGAGGTTACGGTAGCAAAGACAGACAAGAAGGAAATGGTAATAGTGGAGACAGGAGTGAGTGGAAGTGTTACAATTGTGACAAAACGGGACATTTTGCTAGAGAATGTGAGGAACCGTGTAGTTACTGTGCAAGGAAAGGGCACCAGTTAAGAAACTGTAGGCAGAAGGGGAAGAGAGAAATCAGGAGTCCTCATGACCTGGCTGTTTGGTTGTTGTTTTTTAATTGGGGTTTTCAAATAAAAAACAACACACCTAGTATGATGTTTATAAAGCCTTGTTGTTTCAATTTTGGGGGGTTTTCAGCAGGTCAATGGTGATAGGTCTTAGAGGAGCACACAGTGAATTACAGTGGGGAAAAAAAGTATTTAGTCAGCCACCAATTGTGCAAGTTCTCCCACTTAAAAAGATGAGAGAGGCCTGTAATTTTCATCATAGGTACACGTCAACTATGACCGACAAATTGAGAAAAAAAATCCAGAAAATCACATTGTAGGATTTTTTATGAATTTATTTGCAAATTATGGTGGAAAATAAGTATTTGGTCACCTACAAACAAGCAAGATTTCTGGCTCTCACAGACCTGTAACTTCTTCTTTAAGAGGCTCCTCTGTCCTCCACTCGTTACCTGTATTAATGGCAACTGTTTGAACTTGTTATCAGTATAAAAGACACCTGTCCACAACCTCGAACAGTCACACTCCAAACTCCACTATGGCCAAGACCAAAGAGCTGTCAAAGGACACCAGAAACAAAATTGTAGACCTGCACCAGGCTGGGAAGACTTAATCTGCAATAGGTAAGCAGCTTGGTTTGAAGAAATCAACTGTGGGAGCAATTATTAGGAAATGGAAGACATACAAGACCACTGATAATCTCCCTCGATCTGGGGCTCCACGCAAGATCTCACCCCGTGGGGTCAAAATGATCACAAGAACGGTGAGCAAAAATCCCAGAACCACACGGGGGGACCTAGTGAATGACCTGTAGAGAGCTGGGACCAAAGTAACAAAGCCTACCATCAGTAACACACTACGCCGCCAGGGACTCAAATCCTGCAGTGCGAGACGTGTCCCCCTGCTTAAGCCAGTACATGTCCAGGCCCATCTGAAGTTTGCTAGAGTGCATTTGAATGATCCAGAAGAGGATTGGGAGAATGTCATATGGTCAGATGAAACCAAAATATTACTTTTTGGTAAAAACTCAACTCGTCGTGTTTGGAGGACAAAGAATGCTGAGTTGCATCCAAAGAACACCATACCTACTGTGAAGCATGGGGGTGGAAACATCATGCTTTGGGGCTGTTTTTCTGCAAAGGGACCAGGACGACTGATCCGTGTAAAGGAAAGATGAATGGGGCCATGTATCGTGAGATTTTGAGTGAAAACCTCCTTCCATCAGCAAGGGCATTGAAGATGAAACGTGGCTGGGTCTTTCAGCATGACAATGATCCCAAACACACCGCCCGGGCAACGAAGGAGTGGCTTCGTAAGAAGCATTTCAAGGTCCTGGAGTGGCCTAGCCAGTCTCCAGATCTCAACCTTATAGAAAATCTTTGGAGGGAGTTGAAAGTCCGTGTTGCCCAGCGACAGCCCCAAAACATCACTGCTCTAGAGGAGATCTGCATGGAGGAATGGGCCAAAATACCAGCAACAGTGTGTGAAAACTTACAGAAAAAAGTTTGACCTGTGTCATTGCCAACAAAGGGTATACAACAAAGTATTGAGAAACTTTTGTTATTGACCAAATACTTATTTTCCACCATAATTTGCAAATAAATTCATTAAAAATCCTACAATGTGATTTTCTGGATTTTTTTTTCTCATTTTGTCTGTCATAGTTGACGTGTACCTATGATGAAAATTACAGGCCTCTCTCATCTTTTTAAGTGGGAGAACTTGCACAATTGGTGGCTGACTAAATACTTTTTTTCCCCACTGTATATGGAGTTTTTTAGGTTTTGGCTAAGTTTGGGGTATATATGATTTCTTATGAGAATGAATGTCATGAGGATTAATGAACACTTGGGATAAGTAACATTTATTAAATATTTAGAATAATGGTAATGTTTGGTATTGTTGGTGAACACATAATTAGGAGAGGAAGTACAAACCAACGACGCTGGACAGAGTGGAATTAGGTTTAAGCAAAAGGCAGTTTATTAAACACAGAGATATCTTGTACTGTTTTAAGCTACATGCATGGACCCAATCAATTGCCTCTTATGGAGACAGTTGAGAAAGATGATTAAACAGAGTTTACAGCATTACTTTATACAATGTAACATAAAGGAAGGGGTCCTTCTTCTAGTCCCTTGATTGGTTCCCGAGGCGTAGGAGGCGGGTCTGCTCTGTCCAGAGCAGATGCCCCATTGGTGCACGGCAGAGTCCTCTGCCCTTGGCACCCGACCAGTAGACAGGGGAGTGGAGTTTGAGTGTGCGTGCACAGTGAAATGTTTGTGTGTCAAAGAACTCGTGGGGAGTTGAGAATGAGTGTGCGTGCAAATGAAATGTTTGTGTGTGTCCAGGGAACTCGTGAGGAGGATCTGGTGATTGTGGCCTTGGGCGTGGGTGTTGTCCTGTTATTGCACTCCTGCAAGACTAGGCCATCTGGTGACAAGATATGGCTGCTCTTCTCTGTCCTTTGTTCGACAACTAACACAACAGCACACTGTTAATATCAGACACATGACAGTATACTATGGGATGGAATTTCAATTGCCTCTGAACTCTGTTTTAACCTTCTGGTGTTAATTAAACATCCACACTAGTAAATTCTAAAGGCATGAGAGGAGGACTTTAAGATAGTTTATTTTACTAAGTTGAGGGTAATTTATAGTACTGTGAAAATTGTGAAGAAGATTATAATTTGGTAATAATATATTTGATTTGAACCATTAAATAAAAGAAGAGAGAGTGGAGGGATGGCAATTGGATAATGAATTACCAATATTAACTAAAGTGATTGTTTAGGTAGGTGGTAATATTGACACATGGCCAAATCATGTGTCAAAAAGGGGGATGGTTGGATTAAATATTAAATATATACGAAGGAGAGGACAAAATACTTAAAAAAAACAAAAAAAAACATGTATGATAGTTTATTAACCACACCTGTATGTCAGAGGTTTTGTGCCCCACAGGTGAATTAAAGGAGAAGGTGATCCACTCTATCTAACCAGGAGACTGAAGCAGGCCTGGCGGGAAGGGCCCTACCAAGTACTGCTGTAGTGTATTAAGATTATGACGTTGTTAATGTTTTTAAGTGGAACCGGAGAGGATGTTTATTTTAGTGTCAGAGGGAATGGTTTTAATGTGACACCCCGGATAGGACAGAGAAGTCTGTGTGTTGTAGACAGGGGATTGGACAGTAGAGGGAGCCACCCATATCTTGGGAAGATTATATATACTGGGTAAAAACGACGAAGAGGTTAGAGCGGCCATTGCAATCTGGGACGCCGTTCTCCGGGTGTCATGACACCTGTAACCTCATGCTGAAATCTTGTGATATGAATAAAACGTATGATCAAAGGTTCAGTATGAGCGGACTCCTTTGTTTATCAGCAATAATTGCCAGCATTTACTCGATACTACAAATGGCGTCACGAAAAGGGAGGGACTGCATCTCTTCTTTGTTCCATTCATTGCCGCCAAGCTAACTCGTTCTGAAGTCATGGCCAGATAAGGGTGAGTTTTTTTCTCACCGCTTTGGGAGTTTGTTAGTTTGCATGCTATTTGAGTGTGCCCTGGAGAGATGTACCGTTAGGACCGATGTGGGTATGTTGCTTTATTGCTGAGAACTGGGGGTCTGGCTAATCATTATAAATTTTTTTGCACTGGTAAACAGCGCAAAAGGGGGGAGAGTAGGCTTGGAATTTTAGAGCAATCGATGGTAGTTATTAAGGCAGATATTGAAGGCAGATATTGAAGGCAGATATACAAGGCAGATATTAAAGGCAGATATACGTATACATTAGGGCATTGCAATCTTGTAAAGACCCCAGGGGGGCCATCCAGGATGGGCCGAAAATCCTTTTGCGCGTTAGATGTGTATTAGGTGGGTTCTAAGAACTCGGGTTTGTGGAATTTATTTGATTGTGGTTACTGCTCATCTTTTATCCGACGGGATATCTGCTTGGGAGAACCTCTCAGTAGATATCCATTGAACTCACGGCATCATAAACGGTAGAGAATAAGACAAAGAAAAGGGCAATGCAGGTTACATTTTTACATGTTGCACGCCACATGGTACATACAGTGGGGAAAAAAAGTATTTAGTCAGCCACCAATTGTGCAAGTTCTCCCACTTAAAAAGATGAGAGAGGCCTGTAATTTTCATCATAGGTACACATCAACTATGACAGACAAATTGAGGAAAAAAAATCCAGAAAATCACATTGTAGGATTTTTTATGAATTTATTTGCAAATTATGGTGGAAAATAAGTATTTGGTCACCTACAAACAAGCAAGATTTCTGGCTCTCACAGACCTGTAACTTCTTCTTTAAGAGGATCCTCTGTCCTCCACTCGTTACCTGTATTAATGGCACTTGTTTGAACTTGTTATCAGTATAAAAGACACCTGTCCACAACCTCAAACAGTCACACTCCAAACTCCACTATGGCCAAGACCAAAGAGCTGTCAAAGGACACCAGAAACAAAATTGTAGACCTGCACCAGGCTGGGAAGACTGAATCTGCAATAGGTAAGCAGCTTGGTTTGAAGAAATCAACTGTGGGAGCAATTATTAGGAAATGGAAGACATACAAGACCACTGATAATCTCCCTCGATCTGGGGCTCCACGCAAGATCTCACCCCGTGGGGTCAAATTGATCACAAGAACGGTGAGCAAAAATCCCAGAACCACACGGGGGGACCTAGTGAATGACCTGCAGAGAGCTGGGAACAAAGTAACAAAGCCTACCATCAGTAACACACTACGCCGCCAGGGACTCAAATCCTGCAGTGCAAGACGTGTCCCCCTGCTTAAGCCAGTACATATCCAGGCCCGTCTGAAGTTTGCTAGAGTGCATTTGGATGATCCAGAAGAGGATTGGGAGAATGTCATATGGTCAGATGAAACCAAAATATAACTTTTTGGTAAAAACTCAACTCGTCGTGTTTGGAGGACAAAGAATGCTGAGAGAACACCATACCTACTGTGAAGCATGGGGGTGGAAACATCATGCTTTGGGGCTGTTTTTCTGCAAAGGGACCAGGACGACTGATCCGTGTAAAGGAAAGAATGAATGGGGCCATGTATCGTGAGATTTTGAGTGAAAACCTCCTTCCATCAGCAAGGGCATTGAAGATGAAACGTGGCTGGGTCTTTCAGCATGACAATGATCCCAAACACACCGCCCGGGCAACGAAGGAGTGGCTTCGTAAGAAGCATTTCAAGGTCCTGGAGTGGCCTAGCCAGTCTCCAGATCTCAACCCCATAGAAAATCTTTGGAAGGAGTTGAAAGTCCGTGTTGCCCAGCGACAGCCCCAAAACATCACTGCTCTAGAGGAGATCTGCATGGAGGAATGGGCCAAAATACCAGCAACAGTGTGTGAAAACCTTGTGAAGACTTACAGAAAACGTTTGACCTGTGTCATTGCCAACAAAGGGTATATAACAAAGTATTGACAAAACTTTTGTTATTGACCAAATACTTATTTTCCACCATAATTTGCAAATAAATTCATTAAAAATCCTATAATGTGATTTTCTGGATTTTTTTTTCTCATTTTGTCTTTCATAGTTGACGTGTACCTATGATGAAAATTACAGGCCTCTCTCATCTTTTTAAGTGGGAGAACTTGCACAATTGGTGGCTGACTAAATACTTTTTTGCCCCACTGTATATGCTAAGGCTAAATGCTAATGCTAATTGTGTTACATGCTACATGCTAACGTGTGACCTTAGAGGGCCATTGCGATGGAATAAAGCCTCTTAAATTATGTTTGTGTGTGTGTAGAATTCAGGTTCTATGCGTTGTGAGCTCTGTTAAATGTTGTTTGACTATGAGGAGAGAATAAAGTTACAGCAGGACTGTTAACTGTCTGTTTGGGTTGGGGAGAGAGCTAAGAATCTCCCTTCCACGGTGAAATCGTATGGTTAAATGTAATGCACATGCGTGTGATTTTACTAAACTACAACACGTTTGATTTTACTGCACTAGATTATGACACGTTTGATTTTACGGCACTAAAACTACAACACGAGGGATTTTACTAAAACTACAACACGGGGGATTTTGGGTAAATCGGTCATACTTCTGTTAGACTGTGCTGCAGGGAGAAACAGACACAGACACAGATGGAGGAACAAAGAATTAGACATTTAGAGTCTAATGGTGTATTCTAGCTGTTACGTTGTCTGTTGTTTGAAGATAAAACTGTTTTCTTGAGACCTATTGAATTGATAAATGAGAGAGAGATGTTGACGGATTAAAAATAAAAATTAAATGACGGATTAAAATAAATAAAAATGTTATTGAGCTATTTATTCCTGAGTTAATACTTAGAGCGAATGTGAGTGGAGGAATATTGAATGCTGGAAATAACTCAGTGAGTGTATAAACTCAAAATTCTTGTCTGTTTCTATGCTCTTTTGTCATATGAGAGGAACGATAGGACGAGAGGAGAGAGAAAGAGAGGAGGTGCTGACGTATACATCACGTGACAGATTGTGACGCAACAGAGGATCGAGTAGGAAGGTTTTGGTGCTGTTCTGTTTACAAAATCTTCCCCTACAGGATGTGTGATGTTATGACAATTTCACAGAGGCTTGGCAGATACTGATTCATTAAAAATGGCATTTTGGAGTTTCTGTGCATGAGTGGGTTTGATTACAGTTCTGTTGGAAATCGAGTACTGACATTATTCTGTAAAATTAAAATAATTGGGTGCTTATAAAGCAAGGGGGTTTATGGGTATTGTAGTCTGAAGTTGACTACTTGCATTTACTTTCCGGATGGGATGTGGTAAGATAGCCACCAATTGATAAATTGGTAAAATAGGATATAGAAATAAAAAATTGTTTTTGATTATTCATAATTTTTTAATTGATTTTTTAATTGATTTTTTATTTTAATTTTTTTTAAAAATAGAATAATTTTTTTTTGTAGAATTTTTTAATATTCATATTTTTATTGATTGATAAAAAAAAAAATGAATATAAGCTGTTGAAGAATCCTGATATGTCAACAACAAGAAAGAACAGGATGAAGAAACTCTCAGAAAACTCAATCAAATACAACTGGTGGAGAAGAAGAAGGAGAAGAAACAAGCTTTGGTTATGAAGAATCAGAGTGAACCAAATCAACAATCACTGCTACAGCTTCAACTGAACAAGGCCAACCGCAATTGTACCAGCCACCAAGGGCGGTACCAGGTGTTTCATATCCACAGCCAGTTTCTGGACAGACACAGAATTGGAGAGGAAGAGGACGAGAAGGCTTAGAAGGAGGAGGAAGGTTTCAGCTACACTTCCAGCAACTTTCAGAAGAGTGTTATAATTGTGGACAGGTTGGTTACTTTACCTGTGAGTGCAATGGGCCAGGAGGAAACAACAGAGGAAATTTCTGAGGAAGATAAAGGAGCAAGTGAAGATCACCTGTTCTCCAGGTGAACCCTTAAAGGAGCAAGGATTCTAGATTGCCTAGAAGATCAGAAGGGGGGTGTCAGCTGGTAGCACCAATTAGGAAGAAAAATATCTAACAATTGAAGTGAAAATAAAAAGGACTATGAGAAGTGATGGTGAATAGTGGAAAAGCTTTTATCTGTGTTGAGCCTAAAGAGGTTAAACATCTCACTATGTAAAATTAACTAATTAGGATAGGGATTTGAGGTAGTAAAACAGCTAATTACTCTTAAGGAACCAATTGAGCTCTGCTATAAAAAATCAACGAGAAATTAAAATAGACATACTAATATTAGAACATATACCTATTGCATTGTTGGAAAGAGATGCATTGTGTAAATTGAACTGTACAATAAGATGTACACTAGACAACTGTCTGGTAGAGGATTTTAAAAAAAAGTAGGGTTTTTGGGAATCATATTTGCTTAAAAAGATAATATCATAGGAAGGATGATAATCTATAAGACTGCCTATTAGACAATCTGTCTGAAAAATAAAGTTAAAAGGGGTGACTGTTATTCTGGGTTACATTCCTACACCAAGAGATTTCAGGCTAGGCTAAGGGATGTTTAGTCGTTTGCCAAGTCTGTGTGTAAAGAAGTCAGAAGCAGGTGGGGACTTCCCAATCACATATTCTAAAAATGTGGTGGTAAAGGATTTTGTGAATAAATCAGTGGAAAAGGTTTAAAGGTTAGGAGAAAAGATTAGATTAAAAAGTTAAGAAAAACTAGGAGAGTAAGCTAAGTTTCAATGTTAGTTAGTAGGAAGAGAGAGAGAACTAGTGGTGATAGAGGGAAATACAAGTAAGGAGTTAAAAGTCTTAGGGAGAATGGATGAAGTAACAATAAGGACATCAACACTTCAGCCTATTATAACAACAGTGAGAAGCAATTCAACTCTTTCAACATTGATAGTTATTAAAGCCATAAATATATCGCATTTGATTATAAGGGAACCAATAGCTCCAGCACCAATTTTAGGGGGAAAAAGACTGTTATTAGGGTTAGGATGGGGACGTTCCTCCCACATGGAGAGATAATTATGGAGAAGAAGTATTGTTATCAGGACCAGAAGTAGAAGCTGTTGCACCTAGTCAAAGGAGGTATAGGTTGTACAACGATATGAAGTGGAAGAGGGTTATGAGTGATTGTTCATTTATTTTGCGTAATGTTACAGAGAAAGATCAGGGAGAATACATGTGTACTTATCTAGTGCAAGCATTAAAATTTGTTCCGGTTAAGAATTATTGGTTAAAAGGCTATGTAATTCGTAAAGTGACGCTTATAATGGAAGATTTGAAATCTGTTGAAGCTTCCACAGTCACCGAAGGAGTTCAGGATAAGTATATTACAGTAGCCACTCCAACAGTAAATAATACACAGAGGATATCGGTAGCTTTCCCACTAGAAGTAGTTAAGGCTAATACATCAACTAAATCAACTACTTTAATGGTAACTTTGAAAGGGATTAATGGTACGACGGCAATAGCAAATGTAGGAAGTATGACACAGACACAAACAACAACTTTTCTGAAATGATACGGATGGAGAGTGCTGTCAATGGTAGTAAGGATAGGGTTAAAATAGGAGAACAGATGGTGGTAGAGAAGATTCATCTGAAATAGTGAAGGATACTATCATGGAGGTACAGGATGAGTTCTTTGATTTTAATGACAGACAAGGAGAGGTATCTGATCAGTACCGCTCGTTAGGGAAGAGAGAAACTAAATGGAAGGCATATGGGTTTGATTCTTCTGTTGTGAAAATTAAAGATGGATGGGCAGGTAGGAATCTTTGGTTCCAGCAGCTAGCTCATTCTGTAAGATCAGTGAGGAATCTTGAGGGTCCATGTCTGTTGAGAATTCCAGAACAGATAAAATAATGTCATTGTCAAAACATTTGTTTAAGCCTAGGTTTAAGTGTTCTTGGTTAAATGAATTACCCTATGTGAATTTGTTAGATGGGAAGGAAAATCAGGTAACAGCGAACCCTGATGCATTGGAGGTGAAACCATTGAGGGCTAAAAGTTGTTTTTGTTCTAATAAAACATATGATGTAAGGGGTATGTTTATGGGAATATCAGATTGTGATGATTATATGATAACTTTGGGTAAGCATGACCTTAAGGGTAGTAATGAGAAATATAATGTTACTTTTTATGTTCCAGTTAGTAAGAAGAGCAGGACTTTGATGGTTAAAAGATTAGCTTTTGCCTGACAATGTGACTATTGGGAATTTTAGAGATATTTGGAGGGTTTGTGGTGATAAAGCATATATATTCTTACCCTATGGATGGACAGGATGTTGTTACATTGTGGTGCTTGCCTATGGAGCTGTGAGGGGAACGGCACCTCCGTACCTTCAGGCTCTGATCAGTCCCTACACCCAAACGAGGGCATTGCGTTCATCCACCTCTGGCCTGCTGGCTCCCCTTCCTCTGCGGAAGCATAGTTCCCGCTCAGCCCAGTCAAAACTGTTCGCTGCTCTGGCACCCCAATGGTGGAACAAGCTCCCTCACGACGCCAGGACAGCGGAGTCACTCACCACCTTCCGGAGACATTTGAAACCCCACCTCTTTAAGGAATACCTGGGATAGGATAAAGTAATCCTTCTACCCCCCCCCCCCCCAAAAAAAAATAAAAAAAAATAAAATAAAAAAAATATTGTAATGTGGTTATCCCACTGGCTATAGGGTGAATGCACCAATTTGTAAGTCGCTCTGGATAAGAGCGTCTGCTAAATGACGTAAATGTAAATGTTACATGTCAACGTTGAAGCTTCCATATGAGGTTTCTACCATTAAAAGAGGGGTAGCACCGGACACAGATAAATCTGAATCTAGGTTTGGAAGTAGGGTGAAAAGGGACATGGCGACATTTCATAGTCTTGAAGCCTATCATTGGAGGATAAGTCTAAGAGAGAAGGGGGGACTTTTTCCATGGTATGGTGTAACATTTTTGGCAGATCATATTGATAATATTAGCTATACTTTGATTTCAGACAGTTATAGATGCATTGAAGAATATAAGGGATGCATTTGGTAGATCTGAAGGAGCTCGATGGTCAGCGAAGTCTTGGTTGCAAGATCAGTTAGGCCCAGTGGGAGCAGTGATGGTTTACGATTTAATAGCAGTTTTGATAGCACTGTGTGTGATGTTTGTAATTTGTTACTGACCTTTGAGAAAGCTATGATATTGAGATAGGTTGGAGTTGTGATGCCTGGAGACAACGCTCAGATGCCGTTGTTGACTGTTCCTGATCTGGATGAAGATGGACAAGTGGGACTGGATGGAGTATTGATGATAAATATCCTTTTTGATTATTTGATCATTTTTCTTTTTTTTCTTTTTTCAATATTAGTGTGATTTTAGTATGATGTTATGAATCAAAGGGGGGAAATAGGATGATGTGATTCATATATCATTTTATATCATTTTTTTATATTCTTAGTTGATATTGATGTTTTAATTTGAAAATGTTGTTTTGCAAAAGATACTGTTTGGTCTTTTCTTTTCTTCCAGAAGCATTTGGGGGAATATGTAGAGATTGAAATACTCAAACAAGGACAATATGAAGGGACAATATGAAAGGAGAATGACTGGAGGAGATGGAACAAGGAAGGTGTGGAAAGATTCCGATTCCATCATCAACGATGCATTGGAAGAGGAGACTACGGAGGAGATGAAGTGTAGTGGACTACATTCCAGTGTCTGCAATGAAATATAGACATATTTGCATGTGTAATACATAATTTGTGTCATATTCTTAGGTATTAATTTTTGTAGAATGATATTTGATGTTATTGAATACATGTGGGGATCTTAGATGTTTTTGTTTATTTCGGGAATGCTTAGGGACAGGGAGACTAGGCAGGGATAGAGATTCACTGTAGGGTCCGATGGGTCGACCAGCCTTAGAGTGGACATTTTGGATAGTATTTTGTTTGCAGGGGCTTACATGTGTATTTAATTGCATCATAGTTTCAAATGCATTGATAAAGATTTATGAATTCATCGGGAGTACCTAGGTGGTTGCCTGGGGCAGAGGGACCGTGAGAGAATTTTACTGTCTTGATTGATGGATGGATATTTGGAACGAAGGCTGCCAGACAGGTTTTTCGCTCTCACACTCCATAAAGATTTGTTCATATTTCATAGTAATGTATTCACACTTCATAAACATTTGTTCATATTTCATAGAAAGGTATTTACACTCTAGAGAAAAATGTTTTTGGTTTAATGTTAAAGATACGCAATAAGATAAATTGTTACTTGTCATAATCCTATTCTGTTTGTTTTCGAGACTTTTAGTTCGTCTCGAAGGGGGGAATGTAGTGTATTAAGATTATGACGTTGTTAATGTTTTTAAGTGGAACCGGAGAGGATGTTTATTTTAGTGTCAGAGGGAATGGTTTTAATGTGACACCCCGGATAGGACAGAGAAGTCTGTGTGTTGTAGACAGGGGATTGGACAGTAGAGGGAGCCACCCATATCTTGGGAAGATTATATATACTGGGTAAAAACGACGAAGAGGTTAGAGCGGCCATTGCAATCTGGGACGCCGTTCTCCGGGTGTCATGACACCTGTAACCTCATGCTGAAATCTTGTGATATGAATAAAACTTATGATCAAAGGTTCAGTATGAGCGGACTCCTTTGTTTATCAGCAATAATTGCCAACATTTACTCGATACTACACTGCCTTTGCCAGCAGAATAGCTGAGAGATCCATCTGGGTGCATGTCACTCACTGCAAAAAGGTAAACCCAGCTACACCTGACGAACAAACACAGAGTTAGGAGAAAGAACCGATCACCACTAGGGCTCGGGGGTTGGCTCCTTAACGAAGATTCCCTTACCCTGTCTGATCATCCCTGTGTGAGTTCGATAGAAGGTGAAGCAATGGGTTGGCCACTGGCGTCTGACATGTTCTCAGGGCGAGGGTGGGGATTCACAGGTCTCCCGACGGTAGGTAGCTGTCTGATTGTGGGGGCCATATTCCTAACACACACGGACCCTCCTGTTTCAGCCAGAAGTGGTAGTTAACCTAACACAAGTTGAAAAGGCATAGGAGACAGCTAGACGTAGGGAAAGGGGAAGTACTAGGGACTTTAGGGAAGGACATCACCAATCTCCATACACAGTTTAGGGACAGGTGTAGTATTGTGAAAGTAGGGAATTATCAGAAATGGCAGTGTGACCCATATAAGGGTAGGTACTGTCTGAAAGTCTGAATTATGCTAAAACAGATTACAGACCTGACAAGTGAGATATCCTCTTCAACTGGGGCACCCTATAGAGTAAACCTCTCTGAGGGAGGTAGTGAGACAGTGAAAACTATAGACCTGAAGGAAGTAGTACAGATGGAGACAGAGTAAATAGATTTTAACCTGTGGTTGGAATGGATTCAGTATACGGTCTAAAGAGGACTGTTATGCCTGTAGGACAGCCAAACCAAGGTTAACAACTACTCCGTTCCCCTTGACAGGCTTTAACTCTCTGTCAGGTTCCATGCAAGCCACCTGGGAATGTGGTGAAAGAGTCTTGTAGTAACTTGCACTATCTGTATCCCCCGATAACAAAGTCATCCCGACCTGGGTTGCCTCCGTTTGAAGTCACAGGGGAGTCTTATTGTTTTTCTAGGACTAATAAGATAGAATACAGGGTAAGGCATCTTAGCTCCTGCTCCCACACAGAGAATATCACAACTAAAAGAGACCATGACTAATCTCTCCTCTTTGTTGCAGCCAGAGGATTTTAGGACCCAAAACCAGGCCCGTGCTGACATCTGATGGTTGTGTGGTGATAACTGATTGTGAACTCACCTACATACGCAAACAATCAAACGTGTCAGAGACTGGTGAGTTGTCACGTAGAAAGTAGAACCTCCTCCCGGGATCCTTTGATGAAAGGATATATATATTGATGGGATAGGAGTACCTTGAGGGGTTCCAGAACAATTCAAAGCTAGGAATCAGATCGCAGCTGGGTTTGAATCAAGTATTTTCTGGTGGTCAACAATTAATAAAAACGTAGATTGGATAAATTATAAAGATTTATAAACCACACTCGTGATGCAATAAAGGGATTAGCTGAGCAGACAGCGGCAACTAGCTTAATGACATGGCAGAATAGAATAGCTTTAGATATGCTTTTGGCTGAGCGGGGCGGAGTTTGTGTTCTGTTTGGATCTATGTGCTGTACTTTCATCCCCAACAATACAGCACCGGACGGGTTCGTGACCAAAGCGCTTCAGGGACTCACCACGCTGGCAAACGAACTGGCTGAGAACTCTGGTATTGATAGCTCCATAAACGGTTAGTTTGATAACATATTTGGTAAATGGAAAACTATTGTTGTAACTATTCTGGGTGAAGTTATAGCTTCTATGGGTATACTTGTTCTTTGTGGATGTTGTCTTATTCCCTGTGTCTGAGGGTTGGTGAGCAAGGCGGTTTCCCAACAGATGGTGAGATACGGCCCAATCCCGGACTCCGACCTAAGGAATTAAGGATATGACCTACCAGGCTTGGTGGAGGACGACGACGATCCAGATAGTTTGAGACTGGATGTTTTCCTAGAACTATAAATCTCTAGTTTAAAAGTTATTGTAATTATCTTTTGTGTATTAAAGTCTCGTTTTAAGTATGATGTACTAGTTATCATTGCTAAAAAGTAACGTTATGCTTTTAATCATGGGGTAACCCTGATGAACCTGTAATGTTTTAATATGCAAACCAACTTATATACTTCAATGAGTGTGATTCATTTCTATAACAACATATATTTTGTATGTGTGTAATATTTAGTCAAAGGGTGGAATTGATAGATTAATTATTAATGACTAATTATTACACCCTGAACCTGTGTATAATGTGTTAGAAATGTGTGAGTGTAGGACCAGTAAAGGCTATGGCATTGAGCCACTATTTAGCAATGTGAGTAAGAGTTAGGCCAGACAACAAAGACAACTGAGAAACTAAGATAAAGAGGCCTCCCAATTTAGGGAGGGGAGAAACTGTTATGAAAACATGGTGCAGAATATTGTGAGAACGGCAATAACTGAGTAAAGCAGGGAGTAGGATATGTGTGCGTGTGTGTATGTATGTGTGTATGCATGTGTGTATATGTGTGTGTGTGTGAACTGAAGGTCAGTAGAGCAGTTTTAGAGTGGAAAACTACAGCCCGCCTACAGAGGGAAGGGATTTCTTTTTGTATGACGTATGAGTATAAAAGATGGACTCTGAAATTGTGATGGCAGAATTCTCAATGAATAAATATCTCTGACTATGCAGACCGGGACTGGCCGTTACTTAAATCCCAAAAGACTTACAACCTTTTGGGAGACGCACAGAGACACTAAAATAGTTTGTTAAATAATTCACATAACACAGTCACAAAGAAAGTTTATGTAGGTCAACATGTTTTTAATCAATGCTCAACATTTCACCATGAAAATCATATTTTATGCATCAAAGGAAATTGATAAGACTTTGGTCTTGTTTATTCAGCAGCTTCTTTTCCCTGTAAGAAGAAATACAGAATATAATGGATCAGTATTAATAATGAACATGATAAATATATGGATAGACTTGGATAGAATATAATGGATCAGTATTAATAATGAACATGATAAATATATGGATAGACTTGGATAGAATATAATGGATCAGTATTAATAATGAACATGATAAATATATGGACAGACTTGGATAGAATATAATGGATCAGTATTAATAATGAACATGATAAATATATGGATAGACTTGGATAGAATATAATGGATCAGTATTAATAATGAACATGATAAATATATGGATAGACTTGGATAGAATATAATGGATCAGTATTAATAATGAACATGATAAATATATGGATAGACTTGGATAGAATATAATGGATCAGTATTAATAATGAACATTATAAATATATGGATAGACTTGGATAGAATATAATGGATCAGTATTATTAATGAACATGATAAATATATGAACACCTGGAAATAATATAATGGATAAAGCATTTAAGACTCAGCGCTCAGCTTTGATTTTGATTTTGAACCAACTAAATTTGGATTAATCTTTTATTTAGATTTTATATTAACCCTGTCCTGAAATGTGTTTTTCAGAGATCTTAAATACCTTTGAGTGAGTGTAAAATGTCAGTATTGACTACTGTGAAGAATGAATCATAGGTGGTGTTGATGTGGTCATATTTGAGTCAAGTGTACGTTTAGCAGCAGTTCTGTACCTTTCCAGTGTCGCGGGTCTTGGCTCTGAGCTTGTTGACCTGAGTCTCAGCGATGTCAGCACGCTCCTCAGCCTCCTCCAGCTCATGCTGAACCTTCCTGAACTTAGACATATGGCTATTGGCTGCTTCCTCCTGGGTGAGATAAACAGAGGAGAGCATAACATCAGTATTCAAAGTTTGAAGCTTCAGATAGCAAATTCATGTAATTTTTTAAAAGATATTCCGAAAAATGTTATTGACATATTTAGGATAGCAATGTATATAGGGAGATAGATGATATAGCAGAGAAAGTGAGTGGTGGAACAGGGGATCAAACTGCTGCCTCCAGGGACATATGTGATATAGGGGCGGCAGCACTACCACTAGACCAGCCCCCGGCACAAAGCTAAATAATATTCAACCCCCTCTCTTTTAAATTGGTAACACATAGGCAGAGGAGTCACTGTGCATACATTTCTTCAGCAATTACTTGCACTATCAACTGAGTCATTGTTGACTGATGTGCAGTAGCAACACTTCAACTAAACTGTCTGGACATGACGTTTTGTAATGTCTACTAGGGAACGTAAGCTTTCAGAGTATTTGACTAAGTCTGTGACTCACCGCTTCCTCAGCCTGCCTCTTGTAGGCCTTCACTTTCAACTGCAGCTTATCTACCAGGTCCTGAAGTCTGCCAACGTTCTTCTTATCCTCCTCAGTCTGTGGGAGAAGATCAAAGAATCAATACCCCATAGTTTAATACACAAACCAGTGTGCTTTAGTGTGTGAAGAAGGCACATTTTCTTACCTGGTAAGTGAGCTCCTTGACTCTGCGCTCATACTTGCGGACTCCCTTGACTGCGTCTACACCTCTTCTCTGCTCGGCCTCCACCTCAGTCTCGAGCTCGCGCACCTTTGTGGAAGAAATAAAGGTAGGCATTTATGTGAGGTGGTGAAATCAGACGTAACAAATCTTTGTAAAAACAGAAGTATATTCTTCTGCTAGTCAAGGAGGCACAATTGTTGTCTCTTCCTATATACTTTTACAATTTTAATTAGAGGGTCTATAATGAAAACAACTACTTTTCCTTATGTAGGTGGGTTATTGAGAGAAAAAGTCATTAAACCAGTCTCCTGTGTATTTTTATATGATCACATGCATTTCCAGCAGTCTGTCTTTCAATCCACCCTGCTGTTAACTCACCCTGGACTCCAGTTTCTGGAGCTGCTTCTTGCCTCCCTTCATGGCCAGATTCTCAGCCTCATCCAGGCGGTGCTGCAGGTCCTTGACTGTGACCTCCAGGTTCTTCTTCATCCTCTCCAGGTGAGAGCTGGTGTCCTGCTCCTTCTTCAGCTCCTCAGCCATCATGGCCGCCTGGAATGGTACTTAGTTTAATTTACGCACCAACAGGCACCACTCATAAAGCCCCCTTGAGATCTTTGGTGAGGTTAACCAGCCCAGCTACCATTGGCCCTTGGGGACAAATCTAGTTGATGTAATTCAAGGACTCACGTCAGTGATGGCCTTCTTGGCCTTCTCCTCTGCGTTCCTGGCTTCCTGGACGATGTCGTCCACCTCTCCCTGCACCTGAACCAGGTCAGTCTCCAGCTTCTTCTTGGTGTTCAGAAGGCTGGTGTTCTGAAGGAGGAAACAAGGCCATTTATTTGACTCTCAAGAGAACTTACAAGTCACAAGGCAGAAATTATGAAAATCTAAAAGCAAGCACTGTTAAATTCTATGTGTGTGTAAACGGTATGCTTGGTTGAGTTTAATTAGAAATGTATTTTGACCCGTACCTGGGAGTGCAGCAGTCCGACGCGCTCGCTGGCGTCAACCAGCTCAGTCTCAGCCACTTTGCGGCCTCTCTCTGTCTGCTCCAGAGCAACTCTCAGCTCCTCAATTTCAGACACCATCAGACCGTTTCTGCGCTCCACCATGGCTGCCTGCTCCTTCATATCCTCTGAGAGGCGGACAGCGTCATCAAGGTGCAATTGGGCATCCTGGGGATCACAATTACATAGTATCATTAGACTTGTGGAAGTAGGGGTGATAGGATTGGTGATAGGCATGTTCATTGGTAAACATTTCCACAATATCTACAGTATATTAGTCCACTATTCCATTCCTCTGTTCTATTCTTTTCTACTGATTCACAAACAAATCCCTCCCCATGATCAGGTTTTTGAGCCTGATGTCCCAGTCCCTTTACCTTGAGCTGTCCCTGGACGTTCCTCAGCTGTTTCTGGGCCTCAGCGGCCTGCCTGTTGGCGTGGCTCAGCTGGATCTCCATCTCGTTCAGGTCTCCCTCCATCTTCTTCTTCACCCTCAGGGCGTCATTCCTGCTCCTGACCTCAGAGTCCAGGGTGCTCTGCATGGAGTCAACCACCCTTTGGCTGTTCCTCTTGATCTGCTCCATCTCCTCGTCCTTCTCAGCGATCTTCCTGTCCACCTCACCCTTGATCTGGTTCAGCTCCAGCTGCACACGCAGAATCTTGGATTCCTCGTGCTCCAGTGTGCCCTGGACAAAGAGAAGCAGTCAGGTGAATTGACCCTTCACTAAGCCCCGTCCCCCTTGGTTACTGTTGCAACCACGGACAACATTTTCCTGGGAAGTCCAATTCCCCATTCTAACTAGTGGAGAAAACAATGATCTCAAACTCTGTTTTTAATACACAATTAAATGAACCACTTCCCCTCAGGTATGTTGTGGTACTGTCATTAGAGCTGCTTCATGGGGATCCTGGTAAATGTATTTTTGTAGTGTGGCTAGCCACTGAATGGCTCTGAATTCACATAGCATGCAGTCAAAGGTATAACTACTTTTGGAGCTGACTAGTGGGCTCAAATCGTATCCTGATGTTGAAAGCAGATGGGAGTTGTATTCATAACATGACTTACTTAGCTAGCCAACTTTTGGAGCTAACTAGTGGGCTCAAATCGTATCCTGATGTTTGAAAGCAGATGGGAGTTGTATTCATAACATGACTAACTTAGCTAGCCAACTTTTGGAGCTAACTAGTGGGCTCAAATCGTATCCTGATGTTGAAAGCAGATGGGAGTTGTACTCATAACATGACTAATTTAGCTAGCCAACTTTTGGAGCTAACTAGTGGGCTCAAATCGTATCCTGATGTTGAAAGCAGATGGGAGTTGTATTCATAACATGACTAACTTAGCTAGCCAATGTACATGAGTATATATTTCGAGGAAACAACTTACATGGCTAGCTAGCAACGTTTGGTGGTCTATGAGACAGAGCTAGCTAACCAGCTGAGCTAGCAAACAATGTAACAAAAGTATAATATCGGATTCGAAATATACTCCATGAACAGGCTCTGCATTTCAGGAAACAAGTAGCAAGTAACCCTGGTGAGCTGTACAATTATATAGCCAATTAAACCAACAAAAAAAAAAAGACAACTGTCTGTTTTTCCTACTGCCATCACTGGCAATGTCTTTGAAACATTTGCTATCCATTGGAGAACTGCGATTGGTTGCCCACAATGTTAGAGCGGGGCTTAGCGAAAGGTCGCTTGTGCTCAATACATTTGGATGTGTATAACACAAGGAATTACATACTGTATAAATGACTACAATAAACACCAATAAAGGGGAGCGTTAGACTGTAGCTGGCATTGGCTTGTGTAACACTGCTTTTCCTATCAAACAGCTGTAGTTTGTACCTCAGCCTCCTCCAGAGCGGTCTGGATCTCAGACTTCTCTGTCTCCACGGTCTTCTTGGCCTTCTCCAGCTCATGGATGCTCTTGCCAGTCTCTCCGATCTGCTCAGTCAGGTCAGAGATCTCCTCTGCACACACAAACATAGGAGCTGTTTAGACTTGGGAGATTTTCAGCGGATATCACTGAAGTTTATATTGAATCATAATAACAGTTAATTCATTAACAGCACTTCATACTGTCTTGCTAATCTAATTGCCCCCCACATCCTTGGGTGGTTCAAAGGAATACCAATTACATGTTCCCAAAAAGTATATTTTATACTTTACATGAGACGGTTTAATAGTAATTTTGATATAATGTTGATGATTACAGTTAATTCCATTTTCAAACACTAGTCAAACATCAGTCAAATAGAACTGCTGTCAAATGCTCACGTTGCAGGTTCTTGTTCTCTCTCTTCAGAGTCTCCAGATGATCCAGAGCCTCCTCGTAGGAGTTCTTCATCTTGAAGAGTTCAGTGCTCATAGAGCGAGCCTCCTTCTGAGCTCCTTCCAGCTCAGCCTGACCCTCCTCATACTTCTGCTTCCACTCTGCCAGAACCTAGGGAAATACATGGGATTTTCAGTAGAACTCATTGATGGAGAGTTTTGATTCAGAAATATGCTACAATTATACTACAACTGATCAAATAGCAGACAGAAAATATCACCTAGAGGGAGGTTTATAAATGTTCACCTTGTCAAAGTTCCTCTGCTTCTTGTCAAGGTTGGCGGCCATTGCGTTGGCTCTCTCAACGTCAATCATGAGGTCCTCCACCTCTCCCTGCAGTCTCTGCTTGGTCTTCTCCAGGGAGGCGCACTTTGAGTTGGTCGCCTCAATGGTCTCCTCAGCCTCCTGCAGACGCTGGGCCAGTTTCTTCCTGTTGGACAACAGAAGGTGGTGTTATGGTGAGCAATTTGTTGTGAAACAAATGTTGCACTACATATTGACATAACATTTTCTCAGAGCCTCCTACCATCCACACCATCCACACCATTTATTTGAGTTTTTGCTACTGCGTGCAACTCACTTGGCCTCCTCCAGCTCCTCTGTGCGCTGGATGGCATCAGTTTCATACTTAGTCCTCCACTGAGCCACCTCACTGTTGGCCTTAGACATGCCGCGCTGCAGCTCTGCCTTGGCCTCCTGCTCCTCCTCAAACTGCTCTCTCAGGAGGTCACAGTCATGGCGGGCAGACTGGACACCGTGGGCCAGTGCATTTTTAGCCTGAGAAAGAAAGAAAGACAAAGACAAAGAGAGATTAGATAGAGAGTAAAACAAATGGCAGTAGAAGTCTCTGAGGGTGGCGTAGTCACCATCTATATGTATATAGAGCTCTAAATTGTGGTGGGTGGTTTCCATTTTGGGTCCTTTACCTTGACCTCCTCCTCAATCGCCCTCTTCAGCTCCTCCACCTGCTGGGTGAAGGCCTGTTTGCCTCTGGTCAGCTGAGACACCAGGGCTTCCTTCTCCTCCAGCTGGCGGCCAAACTCACCTGCAGGGAAAGAGTGACCTCTTGTTAATAGGGTCTCTGTTCTCGAAGATTGAAAATGTATTTGAGGTATCGTAGGGCAGAAACTATGTGGACTGGATTTACAGCCCCCAACACATGTTATTGTTTACTACTGAGGTGAACTACATTGGTTTGGTTTGTTGTTCATTGTTGATGGTACCATTTTCTGTCAGGAGTCTGGCCCTCTGTCCGCTGATGTCGTTGACCTGGCGAGCATTCTCATCATTCTTAGTCTTGATCTCGCTCAGCTGGTCCTCAAGAGTTCGGCACATCTTCTCCAGATTGCCCTGTTAGTGAAACATATGGGACTCCTGTCAACTTCAGTTTACTTGAATGGTAATGTAGCTGACCCTCCTCAACACTGCTTGACCAAAACATCACTACTCACCTTAGCCTTGGCGACAGCCTCCATGTTGCTAGAGAGGTCATCAATCTCCATCTTGTACTCACTCTTCTCCTTCTCCAGCTTCTGCTTGACGCGCTGCAGGTTGTCGATCTGCTCCCCGAGCTCAGCCACACTGTCGGCCTGCTTCTTGCGCAGAGCGGCGGCTGTGGCCTCATGCTGCAGGGTGGACTCTTCAAGATCACGACGCAGCTTCTGGAACTCAGCCTCGCGCTTCTTGTTCATCTCAATCTGAGCAGCAGTGGCGCCTCCGGCCTCCTCCAGCCTCTCGCTGATCTCCTCAAGTTCCCTGGAGAGATCGGCCCTCTGCTTCTCAACCTTAGCCCTGGCAGCACGCTCAGCCTCAATTTCCTCCTCCAGCTCCTCAATACGAGCCTAGAACAGGGGGCAGGAGCAGGGGGGATGAACACTACAATACAGTTGAAACAATTGAACCTCACTACATAATAATAGTATGTACAGTATATTTAGCATAAATGTGTTAATACATAGCCAGTTACACTAACATATTTACTATATTCATTAGACAGTGTCCCAAGGGCGGAACTAACACTGGTAAGAAGCACCATCTTTCCATAGAAAGAAGCACCATCATGAAGCACCATCTTCCATCTTACTGAGCCGTCAGAAGCTTCCAGAAGAAATGTGTCCATTTTTTTCAGGAAATGATTCAGGTGTGTGCTTTCCTGTCCTGGAGGTTAGATCCTGTACTGTACCTGGAGTTCCTTGATCTTCTTCTGCAGCTGAGCTCCCAGAGACTGCTCATCCTCAATCTTGCTGAGGAGCTGGGTGGTCTCAAACTCCTTCCTAACAAACACAAACACATTGATTGCAAAGTTCGATTTGGTTAGATAGTGTAAAGGGAGCCTATATTACCATTCACTTTGCTTTTAAGAATCACATACAAATTCATAATTACAAGAATGAGCCAATAACAACCATTATTTTGATCAAGATGGCAGGTAATACTGTGGTAATTGATTTGTGTTTACTTCTTGATTTTCTCATCAGACTGCTGCTTGTCATTCTCCAGGTCCATTATGGACTCCTGGGCCAGTTTCAGATCTCCCTCCAGCTTTCTCTTGGCTCTCTCAAGGTCCATACGGAGCTTCTTCTCTTGCTCCAGAGAACCCTCAAGCTACAAAATAAAAAATACACATATATTGGTCAAATCTAAACAATTGAAGATAATATCATCTTACATACTATCATGGCCAAAATGTCAAACTCCACTCACGTCGTCCACTTGCTGTTCCAGCTTGGTCTTGGCCTTGGTCAGAGTGTTGACTTTGTCTTCCTCTGCCTGCAGGTCGTCCAGTGTCTGCTGGTGGGCCTCTTGGAGGGCTTTCTTCTCCTTGGTCAGCTTGGCAACACTCTCATCCACAGACGCCATCTCCTCTGTCAGGTTTTTAACCTGATAACGGCAACAACAAAATGAGTCTTTGGGTACTTCACCATAAATAGGATAATTAGTTTAATTGATCTTAGAAATGTGTCAACAAGTGCTGTACTATAGATTCATCACTAGATGGCATTGTACTCCATGCCAGTGTATTGAGGGGAAGTCATAAAGGAGGGGGGAACAGAACATGTAATGAATGTGTGGATAACACCACAAATGAAATTACAATATTTTGTGTCGTAGTTTTTACAGCACCCACAAAAAAACTTGAATTCCTTTTCTGTTTTGAGTTGATTATTGTTTGGATTATTGTTTGGTTAGACTGTCTACGAAACCTTGTTTTCAGTGGCGTGCTTCTCCTTCTCCACTTTGGCCAGGGTGAGCTCCAGGTCATCAATGTCCTTCTTCAGCTCAGAGCACTCATCCTCCAGCTTCCTCTTCTTGGCAGTCAACTCAGCATTCATCTCCTCCTCATCCTCCAGCCTCTCGGTCGTCTCTTTGAGTTTGGCCTCCAGCTGGATCTTGCTCTTGATGAGCCCCTCGCACCTTTCCTCAGCATCGTTCAGATTCTCTGAATCCTGGTTTCAGAGCAGGAGAAAAAAATCAGTGGCCTCACTTTGTGTATCAAAATATAGACTTAATTTGGTCAAATAGGTCAGAGCAAATGCATTTAAATGCATGAAATATAAATATATACCATGGGCAATAAAAAAAATTGAGATAACCACAGTGTGCGTGTGTTCATATGTGCAGATGTGTGTGTGATTGTGTTCGTGTCTGTGTTCATGTGTGTGTAAATGGGCTCTTATGAGTGTCGTCGCTCACTCACAGATGCGACTTGAAGCGCCAGGTCATTCTTCTCCTGCACCATGGCCACCATCTTCTCCTCCAACTCCTTCTTCTTGGCCAGAGCCTTGGCCAGGTCCGTCTGCATCTTCTCATAGTTCTCCTTCATGTTGGCCAGCTCCTTCTCAGTCTCTGCGGTCTTCAGCAGGGGCTTGATCTTGAAGTACACCTTCATCCATGGCCAGGTTTTCACATTCATGAATGAGCGGATGTTGTACTGGATGGTGAAGACTGAATCTCTGGTCGACAGAAAGGATGGAGTGGCATGGTGAGTGGCATGGTGAGTGGCATGGTGAGTGGCATGGTGAGTGGCATGGTGAGTGGCATGGTGAGTGGCATGCTGAGTGGCATGGTGAGTGGCATGGTGAGTGGCATGGTGAGTGGCATGGTGAGTGGCATGGTGAGTGGCATGGTGAGTGACATGGTGAGTGGCATGCTTAAAGAACTCCTCCAGTATTTTTTGAACTTTTCCTGTGGAAAAGCGATATCCCAAGTATAAATACAGTAAAGTACACACACTAAAGGGTAAAAATATATGTTTTAAGGAAAATATTGTGTTTTAGACACAAATGCAAACTTCAAAGAGTAGGGCATTCCCAGTTCTGTTGAACAGGAAAAGTTTAAAAAATCATTGGATGACGTCTTTAAAGCTACATTCTGAGATTCGAAGAACGAAATGGGGACACCACCACTTTTTGCAAACAGCTGAGGAATGGGGTTAGGGAACTGTAATCCCTCTTAAATGTATAGACAGCTCTCTAGGTAAAATGACTGACAGGTAATGCTAAGATCATGAGGCATTTCATATTCTTCAAGAATGAATGGGTAAATATCACTAATTTAAATAACAATTGAACAGCTTGCTAAATCCCAATCTGCTGCTTTAATAGAATATTATAACATACTTTCTCATAGTGAACAACTCACAGCATATACAGTCTGTAATCATAATGCTTTACATACAGGTGGTTGACAGAATTCTTTGCCAAGTTGTCTACTATTCCTCACCTCCTCTCCATCATCTTGGTGAACTCTCTCCTCATGAGGAATCCACGGCTGAGAGCCTGGACCATGCCGACCAGAGAGGCCAGCTTCTCATCTCTCATCTCCTCAAGGACACCCAGCAGACCGGCTTTGAAGAACACCTGAGACAGGTAAACATGGTCAATTATGGTACCTCTGTCAGATGGTGACAGATAGAAAGGTTTGAATCAAAAGAGAGGAACAACGCCACTAGATTGATTTCACCAACATAAACATTGCAATGCTTACAAACAAACCATGGGATAGGTTGTTTATAAGTTGTAAGTTATTTTACAGTTGTAGATGAATAATGTACACTGATACAGATAACAGCAGCCACACCACTCTGACACAATGCACATGATAATTAATTGAAATCAATGTTTTTTCAAATTTTTAAGAAATAATAAAAAGATGAATGTATCCACTGGAGAGACATTGAATGGTTAGAATTTATATTATCATTGAGGTTGTGTTTTATTGTTAGCTTTTGCTGGGGGTATTTGACTGACCTTGGTGTGTCCAAACTTGTAATCCTCATGATTCACATCAATGGACCCAAGCAGCTTCTCAGAAGCCTTCTTGTTGTCCATGAACTGGCCCTCGGGGATGACACTGGCATTCAGTACTTTGTACCTGAAGGAGGAGACATGTAGTAAATGTCAAGTCGTAATAGGTTGGTTATATTACGTTAAAGAGAAGCCTATTCTGATGCTGGGAAAACCCTTAGAGCAGATCTTCTTGTGGTTGTGTGTGTGTGTTTGTGTGTGTGTGTGTGTGCGTGTGTGCGTGTTACGTGCGAGAGTGCGTGTGTGTGTGTACGTGTGTGTGCATTTGTGTTTGTGTGTGTGTACCTCTGCTTGAAGTCAGCATAGATGATTCTGCTGGGGAAGCCCTTTCTGCAGATCCTGATACCTTCTAGAACACCATTACACCTGAGCTGGTGGATAACCAGGAAGTTCTCCATCAGACCTGGAAACACAAACCAAGTCTCATTAACAGGTTAAAGATTGGTTCGTTAAGGTTACTGATACTGTACTGATAATATGTCATATTTAACTCAATAGTTCTTGTACCTGGAGTCTTTGACTCGTTGGGGATCAGGCAGCGCACAAAGTGAGGATGAGTGCTCCTCAAGTTGGTCATCAGCTTATGTAAGTTCTCCTGTAAGAGGGTTACAAACCATTTTTTCAGAAATCATTTCTGATAATCAATGCACCTTTAGAAAGCCTGAATATACACATTTTAAAAGCTCACCCTGAACTGGGAGGACACAGTCTGCATGGAACCACCCTTCTTCTTGCCCCCTTTCTTGGTTGTATCTGTTAAAATGGGGAAAAGTGATATATGATTCTAAATTAGAGAATATCAGGTTAACTTCACACGTATCTTAATGCAAATGCTGCCAATGAGATTGTGTAAAATAACACCTATTGTATGAGTAAATTAACCAAGTGAATAACCCAGAGAAATCGTGATACATTCAAAGACTTGAAAGAAAATGTTGTAACTAATGCTAAATTAAATATTTTAATGTGATGCTAGTCTTACCCTCAGGTGGGGCAGCGACATACAGGGTAGCCATAAGTTTGACTGAGGACTTCCCGTACAGCTGAAGAACTGAGTCGTTCAGGGGGTCCTTGTTCTTCTCCAGCCAGCCAGTGATGTTGTAGTCCACCGTGCCGGCGTAGTGCACCAGGGAGAAGTGGGCCTCTGCCTTGCCTTTAGCAGGCTTGGGCTTCTCAAACGCCTTGGTTTTGCCAAGATGTTGGGCGTACAGCTTGTCCTTGAAGGTAGTGTCTGAAGACTTGGGGAACATGCACTCCTCTTCAAGGATGGAGAAGATTCCCAATGGCTTTACGAAAAGAGATGTATATCAAATTAGTGATATTTACATTTAGGATCACATTTATTATTTTAGAAAACATGCTATTATACGATTATATTCATTTAGGGGCACATAATAGGATACAGAGTTCTCAACAGTCAGATACGTTCTACCCCTGTGATAATATCTCACACAGCGCTCTCTATGAGCTTTTGCTGTTGTGGTCCATTACAATCCTAACAGACAGTTTACCTTCTCAATAAGCTCAATGCAGGCAGCCAAGTCCATGCCGAAGTCAATGAAGGCCCAGACGATTCCCTCCTTCTTGTACTCCTCTTGTTCAAGGACGAACATGGTGTGGTTGAAAAACTGTTGCAGTTTCTCATTGGTGAAGTTGATGCACAGCTGCTCCATGCTGTTGTACTGTTGATGGAATTTCAAAAGGGATCATTTCATCATACAGGGCTGTAATCCATCTCAATCACAACTAATTGTCTTGTTCTGGTCTCATACTCACATCAAAGATCTCAAACCCGGCAATGTCAAGCACACCGATATAGAACTGCCTTGGATTCTTGGTGTCCAACATCTCGTTGATACGGATGACCATCCACAAGAACATCCTCTCGTAGATGGACTTGGCCAGAGCCGAGACTGAGTTATTAACCTGCAATGATAATACCTCAAATGAATACATGAGACATTGACCATGTATAGTGAGAAGGTGAGAAGACATCACTATTCAAAACAAGCAACGCACTAATCACCAAAATATTTCTGGTGCTCAGAAAATTGTAGATGCTGTGTTTGGCCGCCTTACCTGAGGCACAGTCTGTCCCTTGGTCACATACTCGTTGCCGACCTTCACTCTGGGATAGCAGAGGGCCTTCAACATCTCAGCTGAGTTCAGGCCCAGCAGGTAGCCGATTTTATCAGACACTGGAGAGAGAACCAACAACAACAGATCACTTGATTCTGATGTCACACTGACAAAAGGGTTTGGCCAACTTTGTTATGGGTTAGGTTTTGATTTGAACCCACATCCATCATTTCAAATCATTTCTGGAGGTTGGAATTTGGTCTCCATAAATGAGCTCCTGCCGGACTTTGATGAGGCGCTGTCTGTCTTACATATTGTATATCTATGAGTGGGACTGGGAATGGGACTAATGCTTTACATATTGTATATCTATGAGTGGGACTGGGAATGGGCCTAATGCTTTACATATTGTATATATATGAGTGGGACTGGGAATGGGACTAATTCTTTACATATTGTATATCTATGAGTGGGACTCACCCTCTGTGCCGTCTGGCTCGGCCTGCTCCTCACGCTGTTTCTGCTTGAATTTCAAGTTGCCATGGTGCAATACAGCTCCTGTCAGCTTGTAGATGCTATTTTTCTCATCATTACTGAAGCCCAGGATTGTAATGGCATCCTGGTATTAGACAGGAAGTACAACAGTGATGAACTGAACGGTAGTTTGCTCACTTACAGTCCACTACAGTTCTGTGCTCTCACCAGAACAAATCGCATGGATATATTTGACCTGCTTCTCAGATCCACATGATTACACTTGGCCAACACACTAGCAGTTGGCAGCACAAAATGAGTTTTAACACTAGAGGTTGACACGGGAATAGGACTCCCGCGGTTCTTGCGGGTCCCACGGGATTCTGGCAGGATTCGGAGTTCTAGAATCAAAGTTCGGACAGGATCTACAGTCCACAGGAACATGCAGTACATTAATCGTTGTAAACATACTTTTTTGGGGTGGAAATATGTCATGTGTGGGGCATTTCATAAAAATAAAAAAAATGTGTAGGCTAGGCCTAATATAGTTTACTTAATACAAATAAATATATTGTAATTTCCCCCTCCAGCTTCTGTCCG
Organism: Coregonus lavaretus; assembly: GCF_964263955.1. NCBI lineage: Eukaryota > Metazoa > Chordata > Actinopteri > Salmoniformes > Salmonidae > Coregonus > Coregonus lavaretus. The sequence goes on from NW_028161346.1 coordinate 45,665, forward strand.
CTCACTCTCGCCCCTCGCTCCAGTTGTAGCCAGTCACTAGGCTACCTCGGATGCCAACCTAAGTTAGTAGGCTAAATGATGAAGCCTTCAATAGAGAAATTGCAACGTCTTGTTGCAGCCAAGGTCCCATCACTAACATTAACATTAAAGCCAAGGAAAGAGCTATGTTTTAGTTCAATTTGATGGAGTTGTCTCTGACAATGAAGGAAGCTAGATCACTGCTTGTAAAAAAAAAAAAAAATGTTGCGGTTTAATCAAATAGGCTACCAACCGGAGAGCGGGGCAAGCGGCATGAAGCGCACAGCTGCTCTACTCCCAACAACTTTATAGTCAAGCCCAATTGTTCGTGTATTTAACTAAACCCATGCAATCTGAGGTGAAGAGTGAAATAAAAATGTATTGACTTATGCAGTAATGCCGCTCAGGTTTATTTGTTATGTTCATGTTGTAAAATGTAAATGTATTGTAAATGCTCATGTGCGCAGTGCTCAGCTGTAGGCTCCAGGTGTCTGTCCTCATCCTCCAGCTTTAATCAATCTACCTTTAGGTCATTTAAAATATGCTCTTATCCAGAGAGGTTTAGGCATACAGTCAGTGCATTTAACTAAGATACGTAAGACAATCAAAGTCGCATATTGCATTACTGAAATTATTTTACATACTTCCTAAACAAACACAATAGCCTACATACTGTATTTCTGCGCGCAAAAAATGAGCGGACGGGAGTGATTTTTTCTCGGGAAAAACATTGACAGGACAAGATGGGAAAGGAATGAATTTTCACTCCCGCGTCAACCTCTATTTTACACAGTTCCACAGGGCATTTAGTGGTGCTCTCTTGTGGATGTCTTACATGTACAGTATGTGCCTCAAGGCGAAGTGTGAAGGCATGAAGAATGCCCTGAGGCACATGCATAACTAACAATAAGGCATTTAGAATAAAACAAAACAAAATACATGAAAATTCCCATCTGCCACCAAGTTGGAATTGAACAGTGCATTTAGTGTGTATGGTGGTCCTACCCATTCCAAATATAGAATATGATTAGCCCTTTGTTTGACTCACGTCTGTGGCATCCAGCTCTTCCTTGTCGTTGATGCTGGCCACAGTGATCTGACCTTGGCTGCACATGGGGAAGTCGTAAGGGTTGGTGGTGATGAGCGACATTTCTATGGACAACAGAGAATGTCTTGTCAGTGAAATCTCTTAGAATTGTGACTGTCCTACCTTTACAGTATCTCTCCCTCCTTTACTCAATAGATGGACGCAAGGATACATGTAGTATATAATAAATAGCATCAAAAAGAGGGGACTGAGACTCGTGGACTAGTGCATCACAGTCCATTACTCGATAGATATTTCCCAAAGACCTGACCCATATCTAGATGCCTTGTTACCATGGATGTTCTCATTGTAATAGTATTAATAGTGTGGACTATGAACATTTGTGATAAGTTCCATGGAGGTAGGAAAAATTCCCCCCTGAACCTCTACTTTGCCTTACCAATAATATCAGGTTTGTGATTGGTCATCATCTGGAAGAAGATGTGGTAGCCTCTCTCATCCGGAAGCTGGAAGGACACTCTGGACTTCTCTAGCAGGTCTGAGAGAGAAAGAGAGAGCGATTGACACAAAGAGTGAGAGTGTGAGAGAGAGAGAGAGAGAGAGAGAGAGAGAGAGAGAGAGAGAGAGAGAGAGAGAGAGAGAGAGAGAGAGAGAGAGAGAGAGAGAGAGAGAGAGAGAGATAATTAGATAATTATGATCTCCCAAAAAAAATCTGTGTGAATTTAGTAAAGCATTGAAAAAAAAATCTAAATCAACTCACAGGTCTCAATGTCAGCTTTAGCCAGTTTGCTACCTTGGAAGTGAATCCTGATGAATTTACCCTATAGTAGAGCATGGGGGTTAGAAATAGGTCAACTAAATAAATCTATCATTTTACCTTGATAGACCCTTTAATTGTTACAGAATGTTGGACATCTATTGATATAACAAAAGGGAACTACTGAAATAAATGTTTCCAATCTAAGGTAACTTTCACAGTATGCCCTTCGTACTTACAAAGCGAGACGAGTTGTCGTTCCTCACTGTCTTGGCATTACCGTAAGCCTCCAGCAGAGGGTTAGCTGCAATGATCTGATCCTCAAGAGACCCCTGATTGAGACAAACACAAGTTGCTCAGAAACTGGTAAAGTTAGTTTTTCTCAATCGCTTGAACACAGCCCACCAAACTGAAATGTGTTAGAAAGGTAAAACCTACCTGCATTTTGCTGGGGTCAACTTCCTTCTTGACACCAGAAACTGCAATGGTGGCGAAGTACTGGATGACACGCTTGGTGTTGACAGTCTTTCCTGCACCGGATTCTCCACTGGTTAATATGACAGAGAAAGAGGGGTTTTAGTCACATGTTTGAATGTCAGATTGGCGTTCACTAAGAAATAACACTTAAAAATACACTGTTTTCTTACATAAATTAAAAAATATCCCCACTCATCGACTCATTCCTGTGCATAGCCTAATCCATTCATAATGTCATGTATTTTCATCACACCCAAGAGACCCAATATATTGCAGCAGAAACACTTTCTCAAGTGAAATGTTAGTAAAGAACTTACGTAATCAGGACGGACTGGTTCTCCTGGTCTGTAACCAAAAAACATATTGCTTATCACACTCAAGCAACATTATGGGTACTTTATTGAATTCATAGCATCATCATGAATTTCATTTTGGAACATTTTCCATTCAAGGCAACTAAAAATCAGATATTCCCAGCAAACTGTTCTAACCTAGACTTGAAAACAGTAGATACCTCTCTAAAGCATATTTTAACTTCCGTCCATGCATCCATCCATCCAGCCATAAACACGTATGGACATCCATTCATCCATGAGAGCGCATACCAATCTGCATGAACTGAAAGGCGTTGTCAGAGACGGAGAAGATATGGGGTGGAGCCTCCATCCTCTTCTTCCCTCTGTAGGCGTTGACAACCTCCATGTCGTACACAGGAAGCCACTTGTAGGGGTTCACCGTGGCACAGAAGAGCCCAGAGTAGGTCTGGATGAAAGGGATTCAACTAAATTAGGGGATTAGCTCAATCAGATTGACTTTTACCTGGATTTATGTGAGGATGTAGGTGTACTATGGTATACTAATGTAGGTCTACTGTATTGGTATGTTTTGGTTTCTACCATTCATTTATGTGTAGTACTGTATGTGTGTGTTTCTCATGTTCATGTGTGTGTGTGTGTGTTTATGCAGGTATCTTACATAGATCATCCATGCTGCATAACGCTCTTTGAGGTTATACAACACAGAGGCTTCATTCAGGTAGGTCATCATGGCCATGTCCTCAATCTTGTCGTACTTAGGGGGGTTCATCTGGTAGACGTCTGCTTCTTTGAACTCTTTTCCTTCCTGAAACAGTCAGAAATCTAGATTATACACAGATCAAACAGGACATGACTGAATGCTTCTTTAAAAAAAAAATAATGCATACCCCCATCTAATCCAACTACTTTGTTATCAACCACTGACACATACATGGTGATACTTAACTAGTCAATATAGAAAATTCCATGCTATTTTTAATTAGCAGTGATAGAAATTATGTGTTTGAAGGTTATATTCTGCTTACAAAAAAACTAAGAAATGCTTCTTAATCAATCTTTTGTTACTGATTTCATTTAAAAAAAAGAAAAATAGTTACTGCACAAACTTGAATACTTTTCAAATCAGGCTTACGTCCTTAGTGCCGTCAGGATTCGTGACTGTTACAGTACACTTCCCATCAGCCCTTGCAGTGACCAGACCCTTAAGGTACAGCTCCTTGGTGTCTGCCACATAGCAGGCGTTCTTTGAATCAAACGGTGCGGTTTGTGCCTCCATCCTCTCCTTCTCAGGCTTACGGAGGTATATGGCAGCCTTGCCGTAGATTTGCATCTCCGCGTCCGTACTCATGGTGACGGATCACTAGGAAAGAGATGAGACAAGAAACATGATTGACTCTGTGGTGCTTCCTCCCCAGTCAACAGAGCTGTGAGTGGTATCTCTCACAGAACATTTGTCACTTTTCTTATGAAGACTCAAACTATGTCTCACCTTCTTTTCCCCCTTCTACAGATGAATTTGTACTTCTTGGAGAACCCTGGGAAACATTAGGGTGTTGTGAATAAGTCTAAAACATTATCATTTAGCCCCCAAAGGGCTAGAAAACATCATTCAACTCAATCATGACAGCCTCGGCCAATTCAACTACAGGTGCAACTTGTAACATTCATTTTCCAACTCACTTTACTACACATTCTGTCAAGAATTCAAATAAATACCCCAGAAAACCCAGTTAAATTCTAGTCCACCTGTTCAATTTCCAAACAGCAGTAGCATCACTTTCGACCATAAAATGAAAGTTACAGATTTTAATAGAAAAGACATTTAAAGTTAAACACAATAAATAAATAAAAACATTTTAAATCAATGCCACTTGATTGCATATTTTTTAAAATAGACAAGACACATGTAAGATTCTGAGCACACAAAATCGGACAAATGTACAAATCTAAGGAGGCGGAGAGAGTCTTACCACAGAGGAAGAAGGTGTCTGACTAATGGATGCTGGGGTCTCAGCCTGCATATATATCGGGTTGAAAGTGCCAACCAAGCAAAAGTTAATTATGGACCACTCTGGTAAAGGAAATGGATTGGATGAGAGACCTCACTAGCGCCACCAACTTCCAGGAGCAACATACTCCCATTACATTACTTTTAAATGTCATATTTGTTTCTGAATTGAATATCACTGAATTGAAATAAATGAGATATGTCATTAATAATAATTATGACAATATCAAAAGGATTTTTTAAAAATTGATTCCATTGTTACTAACACTGCCACTCAAATACTGTTATATCAATAAAATTGTAATAAAAATTTTACCTTACGATATTTAGTTACATTTTTGTGGCATTAATCCTTATCAACAACTTTCTTTATATTTTGAGAACAAATATATATTATTTTATATTATATCTGAACTGTCTCCTCAGCCACCTCATGCTTGTGAAGGAGTTGGCCGTTACCTCGTGCTTTGCTTAGTGTGATTTATCACCCTGGTGGAACCATATTAAAAAAATATTTAAAAGCTGGAACAGAAACATTTAGGCTTTCAATTACAGCTTCATCAAAGTGTTCAATCAACTGTGTAGTTATTTATCTACAGTCTGATCTATTGAAGATGCTGCAGGGGCTTTTATTGGTGTCACATTTCAGTTGGCTAAAACCATCCAGTGGGATTCTTAAGGCTTACATAACATCATTACAGTGCTTCAATCATCTCATCCACTCATATTTCGGACAGCAATATAGCTGCCTCAAACTTCTACTACACTCTGAAGTTAACCGTTTAGCAGCTGGCTTTAATAAAACAACTATAAAATTAATAGGGGATAATTACAATAATTAATTGTATTAATTTAATAATTAATTAATTAATTAATAAATACAATAATTACAATAAAGCAACAGATTACTTTCCATTTCCATTTTAATTAATCCTTCACATTACAGTTTTAATATCTTTCTAAAAGACAGCTCTAGCAACTTGTGAAGGAGCCACCATCAGCAGAGACATTGCTTAAAATTATTTTTAATACATGTAATTCAGCAATGTAATGCACACACACACTACATGTTAATGTTTATAAATGTATGTCAAGTGTAAAGTATTTTGTCTGTAATGTCTTTTTGGTTATGTGTCGGACCCCAGTAAGACCTGCTGTCTCTTAATGAATCAAATCAAATCAGCAAGGTCTTCTTTCAAGTCAGGCATTTCACATTCTGCAATATCTATCTCATCTTTGCTGTTTTAAACCCTCTGCATTTAATAGTCATGTAAATGTTATTTGTGTCTAATATGGTGCAGCCATGTTAATGTTCAATAGCGTGAAACCTTACACAGGGCTGGCCCTAGCCTTTTGGGGGCCCTAAGCGAGATTTGGGCCCCTGTGGAAGTCATGGCCCCTGGGAACATGCCCTGCGTGCCCGGTCGGTCTTAGGCCATGATTACTACAAGTGTAGATAGCTGGCAAGACTAACTTACCAATGTAAAAATTAGCTGACATGGCTAATTCAGTGACTATCAGTGACTGACATAAGAACAGAAAAACTGCTGATGCACAACCAAATTGCACCTTGTGTGTTCTACGATTCTAACTCTCAGCAGTAAGTTGAGACCCCGGCTGAGTTCCCCCTAGCGGCAGACTGAGTTCCCCCTAGCGGCAGACTGAGTTCCCCCTAGCGGCAGACTGAGTTCCCCCTAGCGGCAGACTGAGTTCCCCCTAGCGGCCGACTGAGTTCCACCTAGCGGCAGACTGAGTTCCCCCTAGTGTCAGACTGAGTTCCCCCTAGCGGCAGACTGAGTTCCCCCTAGCGGCAGACTGAGTTCCCCCTAGCGGCAGACTGAGTTCCCCCTAGCGGCAGACTGAGTTCCCCCTAGCTGCAGACTGAGTTCCCCCTAGTGGCCGACTGAGTTCCACCTAGCGGCAGACTGAGTTCCCCCTAGTGGCAGACTGAGTTCCCCCTAGCGGCAGACTGAGTTCCCCCTAGCGGCAGACTGAGTTCCACCTAGCGGCAGACTGAGTTCCCCCTAGTGGCAGACTGAGTTCCCCCTAGCAGCAGACTGAGTTCCCCCTAGCGGCAGACTGAGTTCCCCCTAGCGGCAGACTGAGTTCCCCCTAGCGGCAGACTGAGTTCCCTCTAGCGGCAGACTGAGTTCCCCCTAGCGGCAGACTGAGTTCCCCCTAGCGGCAGAATGAGTTCCCCCTAGCGGCAGACTGAGTTCCCCCTAGCGGCAGACTGAGTTCCCCATAAGCAACAGCTTATGTCGCTTATGCCTGGGGCCGGCCCTGACCTTACAGAACGTTCAGACGGAAATGTATTGTGGAGAACAGATATGACTGTCTGTCAGGTAGAATAGAGAATCATGTCAGCTCTATTGAATACATTTCTATCAGCAATGTTCAGAACATTTCACCTGAATACACCCTGCTTGTTTTGTGAGCAGTGTCCACCCAGCACATCAGCACAAGAAGCCCCATAGCGGGGAGCTGCTTAATGCACTAGTTGAGCAGGGGGCTGGACTGGACTGACCATCTGGAAGGACCATCAACGCCTTTTCATTTCTTGGACTGTGCTCTCGTCTTCACTTCAGCCAAGGTTTATTGTTTGGTATATCTGCCAACATTTCCACACAGACTAAATCTGGCACCGATGCCACTGTTATTAGACAGAAGATATTAACTTGGCGTGTTTGTGTGTGGAGAGAACATTTGTAGCATGCAGACTTAGAGTTTATGACATTCAAGTTATTTTAATGTGCAAAGATCTGGCATGACATATGACCTGTGTTTTTGTATCTGAGGGACATGTTTTCTCTAAGCTCCAAACTTGTTACCCTCCACAATTGGGGGGGGGGGGTGGGTGTGTCAGAGGACTATGTCCATCTGCCATACCCAACTAGACAACTGTGTATTTGGCCACAAAGACCTCAACTGACTTTACAGATGTGGGTCTTCCCACAATGCAGTGAGCACTGCAGAGATCAGGGCTGGGGTCATTTCAAGTCAATTTAGGAATTGACCTGAAATTATTTCTCATTAAAAGCCTTGAATTGTATTTCTTCATTAACACACTGAACATGATTTTAGGTAATTATGGGCTAAATTGACGATTGTGATCAGTTGATTTAGCTGAACCCACTATGTTAGTGCTGGGGTGGAACACGAGCCTGCAAACCATGCAGATGGGCTGTCCAGAACAGGCGTTGCAGGCCTCTGAGATACTGTTAACTGCCAGACATCATTAAACAGTTGAGTGAACTGTCATTATAAAACTGTCATTGTACATATTGTGACGTATTGTGGCAGGCCCTTCGAAGGATCAGACAGTAACACTTCATCCAATACGTTTTAAGGGTGCTTTAGTTCCTCAGGCAGAGCCGGCCCTAGCCACTTAGCGGGATATAGGGGGCCCCGACCCCCCCCCCCCCAAAAAAAAAAAAAATAGCGTCCTAAAATCACCACATACAGTGGGGAGAACAAGTATTTGATACACTGCTGATTTTGCAGGTTTTCCTACTTACAAAGCATGTAGAGGTCTGTAATTTTTATCATAGGTACCCTTCAACTGTGAGAGATGGAATCTAAAACAAAAATCCAGAAAATCACATTGTATGATGTATTGTGCTCTTGTTGTTTACCGGTCTCGTCCCGTGTATTTTGTATATATTTATACGTGTTTGTGTTGGATGGAGTAGTAAAACCCCTAATACGTATTCCTGCACCTGTCTGCTAATCATTATACAACGTGACATAAACGAAGCATGTGTGTTTAGTGAGTCTGCCAGATCAGAGGCAGTAGGGTTGACCAGGGATGTTCTCTTGATAAGCACGTGAATTGGACACTTTTCCTGTCTTGATAAGCATTCAAAATGAAACGAGTACTTTTGGGTGTCAGGGAAAATGTATGGAGTAAAAAGTAAATTATTTTCTTTAGGAATGTAGTGAAGTAAAAGTAAAAGTTGTCTAAAATATAAATAGTAAAGTAAATACAGATACCCAAAGAAACTACTTAAGTAGTAATTTAAAGTATTTTTACTTAAGTACTTAACACCACTGAGTCTAGCCAGCTATATAAACTTGTAGTAATCATGGTTGAATTACCAACTGGGCACGCAGGGCAAGATTTTGTTAGTCTCTCTCACTCAGATTTTATATTAACATGGCATAAGTCATGGAAAAATGTGTAGAATTGCAGAAAATGTGTTATAGAATTGGGGGGGGGGGGCAACATAATTTAGCTTAGGGTCCCCAAAAGGCTGGGGCCGGCTCTGGAGTTTCCCTGAGACACCCTAGCGCCTTGGCTCACATCAGCATTTTTTACATGATACAATCCATTAAAATGTCACAGCAGTAAAACTATATTTGGATATGAAATATCTGTGGCATGGATCCACAAAACAACCGAGCTGGACTCGGGTTCATTCAGATCTTATTTTCCAGGTCACATATCTTGCTGTAAATTTAGTGTGGGGGCCAATGTCAGCAATGTGAGGACCTCATGGTCGACTAATGAGGTCAAAATAATGTGCTGACCTGTACCGGATCTCTCTGTGGTCCACATTATAGGTTATGACGTCTTCACTTTTCAGCATGCAGTGTGAAGTCAATGGAGGGCTAAATTTAATATTAATCTCATACATTTACAATTATAAAGAAGGATAACATTTTCAAGGATAAACATCTGGGGAACGGTTGTGTTTTTCAGGAAGCTTTACAGATCTTTGGACAAACAAGTAGTCAAAATGATGACCCCCTGTCAGTGGCCTTCTCCAACCATGGCCATGTTCCGAAACTGGGTGTCAGAAATACATGCAGCTTAAAGTCGTTTCGGAATGTGACCCTCTGACATAGAAATGTCAAAGTATCAAACCACAGCTGCTGAGCTGTTCTTGAAACTCCAATTTCATCCCATCCAGGTGATGGCAGAGTTACAAGAAGTATACCAAAGCAACAGATGAGTTACGAGCCCAATATGGACATGTTCAGTGTCAGAAATACATCCAGCTTCCACAGCAATCTCTAAGGAAGTTTGGCATTGCTTCGTTGCTTTGTTGGCAGATCTGCTGCCATTTGAGCTGTGCACCAGAGGACATTACTGTATTCGAAACAGACTTATACCTGATATGGCCATTAAACGGACCAGTCAAATACCTGCTTCTTTTTTTTGGGCAGCTATATTTTTAGACTTTCAAATGTAAAGATAAACAAAGATCGCAGGAAGACACAGTCAAGGACAATACAAGTAAAGTCCATTACAGAGAACACCAATAAAACTGGGAATCCCACACTCCCCTACAGCGGCATCTGTTGGAACACAAGCGTCTGGGGGAGCAAGGTGTCTGTCTGTCTGGAAAATCAGAGCAGGTGGTCAGTCCAGTTCAAGTGTTCAGCAGTCTGATGGTTTTGTAGATAGAAACTGTCTCTGAGCCTGTTTGGTATCAGATCTCATGCTCCGAACAGCTCGTGGCTGGAGGGTGTGTGTGTGGGGTCCTTGATGACGCTGCGGGCCTTCCTCGGGCCCCGTTTCAAGTAGATGTCCTGGATGGGGTGGGAGCACGGTCCCAGTGATGTACTGGGCCATCTTCACCACCCACTGGAGGGCCTTGCAGTCGTGGACGAAGCGATTCCCGTAACAGGCAGTGGGGCAACCGGTCAGGACGCTCTAGATGGTGCAGTGGGGCTCTAGATGGTGCAGCGGTAGGTAGTATTAGGAGAGGACCCAGGGTTGGCTTGGCCAAATTGCTTCAGCCGCCTTAGAAAGTAGAGACGCTGTTGCACCATCTTTGACAAGAGTGGTGGTGTTGTTGGTCCATGTCAAGTCCTCGGTGATGTGGATGCCGAGGAACTTCAAACTGCTGACTCTCTCTACTGCAGTCCTGTTGATGTGGCATGTCCCCCCCCCCCCCCCCCCCCCCGCCCCCCTCTGCTACCTAAAGTCAAAAATCAACTCCTTTGTTTCGCTGATGTTGATGCACATTCTTACCACAATTGTGTGAATAATTTTTAAATCGTTATATATCTGTGACACCTGGATCATTGGGTTATAATAATAATAATAATAATATGCCATTTAGCAGACGCTTTTATCCAAAGCGACTTACAGTCATGCGTGCATACATTTTTTTTTTGTGTGTATGGGTGGTCCCGGGGATCGAACCCACTACCTTAGCGTTACAACCCACTACCTTAGCGTTACAAGCGCCGTGCTCTACCAGCTGAGCTACAGAGGACCATGTATTCTACATCACTATGAACATTTTAAAGATATTATTGGGAATACTGAAACTATATTTCATACAGGTATGGGAATGCGAATAAGACACCATCGAGTTGTTTGGCGGCCATATTGGAAAAAGGCTTCAGTGATTGCCCTGTATTTACATGTTAGTCATTTAGCAGACGCTCTTATCCAGAGCGACTTCCAGTTAGTGAGTGCATACATTTTTCATACTGGCCC